>NW_027660192.1:0-36729 GCF_963210335.1 Falco punctatus | reverse complement strand
CCCTAAGAGCCTGAGTCTAACCCTAACCCTAAGAGCCTGAGTCTAACCCTCACCCTAAGAGCCTGAGTCTAACCCTAACCCTAAGAGCCTGAGTCTAACCCTAACCCTAAGAGCCTGAGTCTAACCCTAACCCTAAGAGCCTGAGTCTAACCCTCACCCTAAGAGCCTGAGTCTAACCCTAACCCTAAGAGCCTGAGTCTAACCCTAACCCTAAGAGCCTGAGTCTAACCCTAACCCTAAGAGCCTGAGTCTAACCCTCACCCTAAGAGCCTGAGTCTAACCCTAACCCTAAGAGCCTGAGTCTAACCCTAACCCTAAGAGCCTGAGTCTAACCCTAACCCTAAGAGCCTGAGTCTAACCCTAACCCTAAGAGCCTGAGTCTAACCCTAACCCTAAGAGCCTGAGTCTAACCCTAACCCTAAGAGCCTGAGTCTAACCCTAACCCTAAGAGCCTGAGTCTAACCCTCACCCTAAGAGCCTGAGTCTAACCCTAACCCTAAGAGCCTGAGTCTAACCCTCACCCTAAGAGCCTGAGTCTAACCCTAACCCTAAGAGCCTGAGTCTAACCCTCACCCTAAGAGCCTGAGTCTAACCCTAACCCTAAGAGCCTGAGTCTAACCCTAACCCTAAGAGCCTGAGTCTAACCCTAACCCGAAGAGCCTGAGTCTAACCCTCACCCTAAGAGCCTGAGTCTAACCCTAACCCTAAGAGCCTGAGTCTAACCCTAACCCTAAGAGCCTGAGTCTAACCCTAACCCTAAGAGCCTGAGTCTAACCCTAACACTAAGAGCCTGAGTCTAACCCTCACCCTAAGAGCCTGAGTCTAACCCTAACCCTAAGAGCCTGAGTCTAACCCTAACCCTAAGAGCCTGAGTCTAACCCTAACCCTAAGAGCCTGAGTCTAACCCTAACCCGAAGAGCCTGAGTCTAACCCTAACCCTAAGAGCCTGAGTCTAACCCTCACCCGAAGAGCCTGAGTCTAACCCTAACCCTAAGAGCCTGAGTCTAACCCTAACCCGAAGAGCCTGAGTCTAACCCTAACCCGAAGAGCCTGAGTCTAACCCTAACCCTAAGAGCCTGAGTCTAACCCTAACCCTAAGAGCCTGAGTCTAACCCTCACCCTAAAAGCCTGAGTCTAACCCTAACCCGAAGAGCCTGAGTCTAACCCTAACCCTAAGAGCCTGAGTCTAACCCTAACCCGAAGAGCCTGAGTCTAACCCTAACCCGAAGAGCCTGAGTCTAACCCTAACTCTAAGAGCCTGAGTCTAACCCTAACACTAAGAGCCTGAGTCTAACCCTAACCCTAAGAGCCTGAGTCTAACCCTCACCCTAAGAGCCTGAGTCTAACCCTCACCCTAAGAGCCTGAGTCTAACCCTCACCCTAAGAGCCTGAGTCTAACCCTAACCCTAAGAGCCTGAGTCTAACCCTAACCCTAAGAGCCTGAGTCTAACCCTAACCCGAAGAGCCTGAGTCTAACCCTAACCCTAAGAGCCTGAGTCTAACCCTAACCCGAAGAGCCTGAGTCTAACCCTAACCCTAAGAGCCTGAGTCTAACCCTCACCCTAAGAGCCTGAGTCTAACCCTCACCCTAAGAGCCTGACTCTAACCCTAACCCTAAGAGCCTGAGTCTAACCCTAACCCTAAGAGCCTGAGTCTAACCCTAACCCGAAGAGCCTGAGTCTAACCCTAACCCTAAGAGCCTGAGTCTAACCCTAACCCTAAGAGCCTGAGTCTAACCCTAACCCTAAGAGCCTGAGTCTAACCCTCACCCTAAGAGCCTGAGTCTAACCCTCACCCTAAGAGCCTGAGTCTAACCCTAACCCTAAGAGCCTGAGTTTAACCCTAACCCTAAGAGCCTGAGTCTAAACCTAACCTAAGAGCCTGAGTCTAACCCTAACCCTAAGAGCCTGAGTCTAATCCTAACCCTAAGAGCCTGAGTCTAACCCTCACCCTAAGAGCCTGAGTCTAACCCTAACCCGAAGAGCCTGAGTCTAACCCTAACCCTAAGGGCCTGAGTCTAACCCTAACCCTAAGAGCCTGAGTCTAACCCTAACACTAAGAGCCTGAGTCTAACCCTAACCCTAAGAGCCTGAGTCTAACCCTCACCCTAAGAGCCTGAGTCTAACCCTAACCCGAAGAGCCTGAGTCTAACCCTAACCCGAAGAGCCTGAGTCTAACCCTAACCCTAAGAGCCTGAGTCTAACCCTAACCCTAAGAGCCTGAGTCTAACCCTCACCCTAAGAGCCTGAGTCTAACCCTAACCCTAAGAGCCTGAGTCTAACCCTCACCCTAAGAGCCTGAGTCTAACCCTAACCCTAAGAGCCTGAGTCTAACCCTAACCCTAAGAGCCTGAGTCTAACCCTAACCCTAAGAGCCTGAGTCTAACCCTCACCCTAAGAGCCTGAGTCTAACCCTAACCCTAAGAGCCTGAGTCTAACCCTAACCCTAAGAGCCTGAGTCTAACCCTAACCCTAAGAGCCTGAGTCTAACCCTAACCCTAAGAGCCTGAGTCTAACCCTAACCCTAAGAGCCTGAGTCTAACCCTAACCCTAAGAGCCTGAGTCTAACCCTCACCCTAAGAGCCTGAGTCTAACCCTAACCCTAAGAGCCTGAGTCTAACCCTCACCCTAAGAGCCTGAGTCTAACCCTCACCCTAAGAGCCTGAGTCTAACCCTCACCCTAAGAGCCTGAGTCTAACCCTAACCCTAAGAGCCTGAGTCTAACCCTAACCCTAAGAGCCTGAGTCTAACCCTAACCCGAAGAGCCTGAGTCTAACCCTCACCCTAAGAGCCTGAGTCTAACCCTAACCCTAAGAGCCTGAGTCTAACCCTAACCCTAAGAGCCTGAGTCTAACCCTAACCCTAAGAGCCTGAGTCTAACCCTAACCCTAAGAGCCTGAGTCTAACCCTAACCCTAAGAGCCTGAGTCTAACCCTCACCCTAAGAGCCTGAGTCTAACCCTAACCCTAAGAGCCTGAGTCTAACCCTAACCCGAAGAGCCTGAGTCTAACCCTAACCCGAAGAGCCTGAGTCTAACCCTAACCCTAAGAGCCTGAGTCTAACCCTAACCCTAAGAGCCTGAGTCTAACCCTCACCCTAAAAGCCTGAGTCTAACCCTAACCCGAAGAGCCTGAGTCTAACCCTAACCCTAAGAGCCTGAGTCTAACCCTAACCCGAAGAGCCTGAGTCTAACCCTAACCCGAAGAGCCTGAGTCTAACCCTAACTCTAAGAGCCTGAGTCTAACCCTAACACTAAGAGCCTGAGTCTAACCCTAACCCTAAGAGCCTGAGTCTAACCCTCACCCTAAGAGCCTGAGTCTAACCCTCACCCTAAGAGCCTGAGTCTAACCCTCACCCTAAGAGCCTGAGTCTAACCCTAACCCTAAGAGCCTGAGTCTAACCCTAACCCTAAGAGCCTGAGTCTAACCCTAACCCGAAGAGCCTGAGTCTAACCCTAACCCTAAGAGCCTGAGTCTAACCCTAACCCGAAGAGCCTGAGTCTAACCCTAACCCTAAGAGCCTGAGTCTAACCCTCACCCTAAGAGCCTGAGTCTAACCCTCACCCTAAGAGCCTGACTCTAACCCTAACCCTAAGAGCCTGAGTCTAACCCTAACCCTAAGAGCCTGAGTCTAACCCTAACCCGAAGAGCCTGAGTCTAACCCTAACCCTAAGAGCCTGAGTCTAACCCTAACCCTAAGAGCCTGAGTCTAACCCTAACCCTAAGAGCCTGAGTCTAACCCTCACCCTAAGAGCCTGAGTCTAACCCTCACCCTAAGAGCCTGAGTCTAACCCTAACCCTAAGAGCCTGAGTCTAACCCTAACCCGAAGAGCCTGAGTCTAACCCTCACCCTAAGAGCCTGAGTCTAACCCTAACCCTAAGAGCCTGAGTCTAACCCTAACCCTAAGAGCCTGAGTCTAACCCTCACCCTAAGAGCCTGAGTCGAACCCTAACCCGAAGAGCCTGAGTCTAACCCTAACCCTAAGAGCCTGAGTCTAACCCTAACCCGAAGAGCCTGAGTCTAACCCTAACCCTAAGAGCCTGAGTCTAACCCTCACCCTAAGAGCCTGAGTCTAACCCTAACCCTAAGAGCCTGAGTCTAACCCTAACCCTAAGAGCCTGAGTCTAACCCTAACCCGAAGAGCCTGAGTCTAACCCTCACCCTAAGAGCCTGAGTCTAACCCTCACCCTAAGAGCCTGAGTCTAACCCTCACCCTAAGAGCCTGAGTCTAACCCTAAGAGCCTGAGTCTAACCCTAAGAGCCTGAGTCTAACCCTAACCCTAAGAGCCTGAGTCTAACCCTAACCCTAAGAGCCTGAGTCTAACCCTAACCCTAAGAGCCTGAGTCTAACCCTAACCCGAAGAGCCTGAGTCTAACCCTAACCCTAAGAGCCTGAGTCTAACCCTAACCCTAAGAGCCTGAGTCTAACCCTCACCCTAACCCTAAGAGCCTGAGTCTAACCCTCACCCTAAGAGCCTGAGTCTAACCCTAACCCTAAGAGCCTGAGTCTAACCCTAACCCTAAGAGCCTGAGTCTAACCCTAACCCGAAGAGCCTGAGTCTAACCCTAACCCTAAGAGCCTGAGTCTAACCCTAACCCTAAGAGCCTGAGTCTAACCCTCACCCTAAGAGCCTGAGTCGAACCCTAACCCGAAGAGCCTGAGTCTAACCCTCACCCTAAGAGCCTGAGTCTAACCCTAACCCTAAGGGCCTGAGTCTAACCCTAAGAGCCTGAGTCTAACCCTCACCCTAAGAGCCTGAGTCTAACCCTAACCCTAAGAGCCTGAGTCTAACCCTAACCCTAAGAGCCTGAGTCTAACCCTAACCCTAAGAGCCTGAGTCTAACCCTAACCCTAAGAGCCTGAGTCTAACCCTAACCCTAAGAGCCTGAGTCTAACCCTCACCCTAAGAGCCTGAGTCTAACCCTAACCCTAAGAGCCTGAGTCTAACCCTCACCCTAAGAGCCTGAGTCTAACCCTAACCCTAAGAGCCTGAGTCTAACCCTAACCCTAAGAGCCTGAGTCTAACCCTAACCCTAAGAGCCTGAGTCTAACCCTAACCCTAAGAGCCTGAGTCTAACCCTAACCCTAAGAGCCTGAGTCTAACCCTAACCCTAAGAGCCTGAGTCTAACCCTAACCCTAAGAGCCTGAGTCTAACCCTAACCCTAAGAGCCTGAGTCTAACCCTCCCCTAGAGCCTGAGTCTAACCCTAACCCTAAGAGCCTGAGTCTAACCCTAACCCTAAGAGCCTGAGTCTAACCCTCACCCTAAGAGCCTGAGTCTAACCCTAACCCTAAGAGCCTGAGTCTAACCCTCACCCTAAGAGCCTGAGTCTAACCCTAACCCTAAGAGCCTGAGTCTAACCCTCACCCTAAGAGCCTGAGTCTAACCCTAACCCTAAGAGCCTGAGTCTAACCCTAACCCTAAGAGCCTGAGTCTAACCCTAACCCGAAGAGCCTGAGTCTAACCCTCACCCTAAGAGCCTGAGTCTAACCCTAACCCTAAGAGCCTTAGTCTAACCCTAACCCTAAGAGCCTGAGTCTAACCCTAACCCTAAGAGCCTGAGTCTAACCCTCACCCTAAGAGCCTGAGTCTAACCCTAACCCTAAGAGCCTGAGTCTAACCCTAACCCTAAGAGCCTGAGTCTAACCCTAACCCTAAGAGCCTGAGTCTAACCCTAACCCGAAGAGCCTGAGTCTAACCCTAACCCTAAGAGCCTGAGTCTAACCCTCACCCGAAGAGCCTGAGTCTAACCCTAACCCTAAGAGCCTGAGTCTAACCCTAACCCGAAGAGCCTGAGTCTAACCCTAACCCGAAGAGCCTGAGTCTAACCCTAACCCTAAGAGCCTGAGTCTAACCCTAACCCTAAGAGCCTGAGTCTAACCCTCACCCTAAAAGCCTGAGTCTAACCCTAACCCGAAGAGCCTGAGTCTAACCCTAACCCTAAGAGCCTGAGTCTAACCCTAACCCGAAGAGCCTGAGTCTAACCCTAACCCGAAGAGCCTGAGTCTAACCCTAACTCTAAGAGCCTGAGTCTAACCCTAACACTAAGAGCCTGAGTCTAACCCTAACCCTAAGAGCCTGAGTCTAACCCTCACCCTAAGAGCCTGAGTCTAACCCTCACCCTAAGAGCCTGAGTCTAACCCTCACCCTAAGAGCCTGAGTCTAACCCTAACCCTAAGAGCCTGAGTCTAACCCTAACCCTAAGAGCCTGAGTCTAACCCTAACCCGAAGAGCCTGAGTCTAACCCTAACCCTAAGAGCCTGAGTCTAACCCTAACCCGAAGAGCCTGAGTCTAACCCTAACCCTAAGAGCCTGAGTCTAACCCTCACCCTAAGAGCCTGAGTCTAACCCTCACCCTAAGAGCCTGACTCTAACCCTAACCCTAAGAGCCTGAGTCTAACCCTAACCCTAAGAGCCTGAGTCTAACCCTAACCCGAAGAGCCTGAGTCTAACCCTAACCCGAAGAGCCTGAGTCTAACCCTAACCCTAAGAGCCTGAGTCTAACCCTAACCCTAAGAGCCTGAGTCTAACCCTCACCCTAAGAGCCTGAGTCTAACCCTCACCCTAAGAGCCTGAGTCTAACCCTAACCCTAAGAGCCTGAGTCTAACCCTAACCCTAAGAGCCTGAGTCTAAACCTAAACCTAAGAGCCTGAGTCTAACCCTAACCCTAAGAGCCTGAGTCTAATCCTAACCCTAAGAGCCTGAGTCTAACCCTCACCCTAAGAGCCTGAGTCTAACCCTAACCCGAAGAGCCTGAGTCTAACCCTAACCCTAAGGCCTGAGTCTAACCCTAACCCTAAGAGCCTGAGTCTAACCCTAACACTAAGAGCCTGAGTCTAACCCTAACCCTAAGAGCCTGAGTCTAACCCTCACCCTAAGAGCCTGAGTCTAACCCTAACCCGAAGAGCCTGAGTCTAACCCTAACCCGAAGAGCCTGAGTCTAACCCTAACCCTAAGAGCCTGAGTCTAACCCTAACCCTAAGAGCCTGAGTCTAACCCTCACCCTAAGAGCCTGAGTCTAACCCTAACCCTAAGAGCCTGAGTCTAACCCTCACCCTAAGAGCCTGAGTCTAACCCTAACCCTAAGAGCCTGAGTCTAACCCTAACCCTAAGAGCCTGAGTCTAACCCTAACCCTAAGAGCCTGAGTCTAACCCTCACCCTAAGAGCCTGAGTCTAACCCTAACCCTAAGAGCCTGAGTCTAACCCTAACCCTAAGAGCCTGAGTCTAACCCTAACCCTAAGAGCCTGAGTCTAACCCTAACCCTAAGAGCCTGAGTCTAACCCTAACCCTAAGAGCCTGAGTCCTAACCCTAACCCTAAGAGCCTGAGTCTAACCCTCACCCTAAGAGCCTGAGTCTAACCCTAACCCTAAGAGCCTGAGTCTAACCCTCACCCTAAGAGCCTGAGTCTAACCCTCACCCTAAGAGCCTGAGTCTAACCCTCACCCTAAGAGCCTGAGTCTAACCCTAACCCTAAGAGCCTGAGTCTAACCCTAACCCTAAGAGCCTGAGTCTAACCCTAACCCGAAGAGCCTGAGTCTAACCCTCACCCTAAGAGCCTGAGTCTAACCCTAACCCTAAGAGCCTGAGTCTAACCCTAACCCTAAGAGCCTGAGTCTAACCCTAACCCTAAGAGCCTGAGTCTAACCCTAACCCTAAGAGCCTGAGTCTAACCCTAACCCTAAGAGCCTGAGTCTAACCCTCACCCTAAGAGCCTGAGTCTAACCCTAACCCTAAGAGCCTGAGTCTAACCCTAACCCTAAGAGCCTGAGTCTAACCCTAACCCTAAGAGCCTGAGTCTAACCCTCACCCTAAGAGCCTGAGTCTAACCCTAACCCTAAGAGCCTGAGTCTAACCCTAAGCCCTAAGAGCCTGAGTCTAACCCTAACCCGAAGAGCCTGAGTCTAACCCTCACCCTAAGAGCCTGAGTCTAACCCTAACCCTAAGAGCCTGAGTCTAACCCTAACCCTAAGAGCCTGAGTCTAACCCTAACCCTAAGAGCCTGAGTCTAACCCTCACCCTAAGAGCCTGAGTCTAACCCTAACCCTAAGAGCCTGAGTCTAACCCTCACCCTAAGAGCCTGAGTCTAACCCTAACCCTAAGAGCCTGAGTCTAACCCTAACCCTAAGAGCCTGAGTCTAACCCTAACCCTAAGAGCCTGAGTCTAACCCTCACCCTAAGAGCCTGAGTCTAACCCTCACCCTAAGAGCCTGAGTCTAACCCTAACCCTAAGAGCCTGAGTTTAACCCTAACCCTAAGAGCCTGAGTCTAAACCTAAACCTAAGAGCCTGAGTCTAACCCTAACCCTAAGAGCCTGAGTCTAATCCTAACCCTAAGAGCCTGAGTCTAACCCTCACCCTAAGAGCCTGAGTCTAACCCTAACCCGAAGAGCCTGAGTCTAACCCTAACCCTAAGGGCCTGAGTCTAACCCTAACCCTAAGAGCCTGAGTCTAACCCTAACACTAAGAGCCTGAGTCTAACCCTAACCCTAAGAGCCTGAGTCTAACCCTCACCCTAAGAGCCTGAGTCTAACCCTAACCCGAAGAGCCTGAGTCTAACCCTAACCCGAAGAGCCTGAGTCTAACCCTAACCCTAAGAGCCTGAGTCTAACCCTAACCCTAAGAGCCTGAGTCTAACCCTCACCCTAAGAGCCTGAGTCTAACCCTAACCCTAAGAGCCTGAGTCTAACCCTCACCCTAAGAGCCTGAGTCTAACCCTCACCCTAAAAGCCTGAGTCTAACCCTAACCCGAAGAGCCTGAGTCTAACCCTAACCCTAAGAGCCTGAGTCTAACCCTAACCCTAAGAGCCTCAGTCTAACCCTAACTCTAAGAGCCTGAGTCTAACCCTAACCCTAAGAGCCTGAGTCTAACCCTCACCCTAAGAGCCTGAGTCTAACCCTCACCCTAAGAGCCTGAGTCTAACCCTCACCCTAAGAGCCTGAGTCTAACCCTAACCCTAAGAGCCTGAGTCTAACCCTAACCCGAAGAGCCTGAGTCTAACCCTCACCCTAAGAGCCTGAGTCTAACCCTAACCCGAAGAGCCTGAGTCTAACCCTAACCCTAAGGGCCTGAGTCTAACCCTAACCCGAAGAGCCTGAGTCTAACCCTAACCCTAAGAGCCTGAGTCTAACCCTAAGCCTAAGAGCCTGAGTCTAACCCTCACCCTAAGAGCCTGAGTCTAACCCTAAGCCTAAGAGCCTGAGTCTAACCCTAACCCTAAGAGCCTGAGTCTAACCCTAACCCTAAGAGCCTGAGTCTAACCCTAACTCTAAGAGCCTGAGTCTAACCCTAACCCTAAGAGCCTGAGTCTAACCCTAACCCTAAGAGCCTGAGTCTAACCCTAACTCTAAGAGCCTGAGTCTAACCCTCACCCTAAGAGCCTGAGTCTAACCCTAACCCTAAGAGCCTGAGTCTAACCCTAACCCTAAGGGCCTGAGTCTAACCCTAACCCTAAGAGCCTGAGTCTAACCCAAACCCTAAGAGCCTGAGTCTAACCCTAACCCTAAGAGCCTGAGTCTAACCCTAACCCTAAGAGCCTGAGTCTAACCCTCACCCTAAGAGCCTGAGTCTAACCCTAACCCTAAGAGCCTGAGTCTAACCCTCACCCTAAGAGCCTGAGTCTAACCCTAACCCTAAGAGCCTGAGTCTACCCCTAACCCGAAGAGACTGAGTCTAACCCTAACCCGAAGAGCCTGAGTCTAACCCTAACCCGAAGAGCCTGAGTCTAACCCTAACCCGAAGAGCCTGAGTCTAACCCTCACCCTAAGAGCCTGAGTCTAACCCTAACCCTAAGAGCCTGAGTCTAACCCTAACCCTAAGAGCCTGAGTCTAACCCTAACCCGAAGAGCCTGAGCCTAACCCTAACCCGAAGAGCCTGAGTCTAACCCTAACCCTAAGAGCCTGAGTCTAACCCTAACCCTAAGAGCCTGAGTCTAACCCTAACCCTAAGAGCCTGAGTCTAACCCTAACCCTAAGAGCCTGAGTCTAACCCTCACCCTAAGAGCCTGAGTCGAACCCTAACCCTAAGAGCCTGAGTCTAACCCTAACCCGAAGAGCCTGAGCCTAACCCTCACCCTAAGAGCCTGAGTCTAACCCTAACCCTAAGAGCCTGAGTCTAACCCTAACCCGAAGAGCCTGAGTCTAACCCTAACCCTAAGAGCCTGAGTCTAACCCTCACCCGAAGAGCCTGAGTCTAACCCTAACCCTAAGAGCCTGAGTCTAACCCTAAGAGCCTGAGTCTAACCCTAACCCTAAGAGCCTGAGTTTAACCCTAACCCGAAGAGCCTGAGTCTAACCCTCACCCTAAGAGCCTGAGTCTAACCCTCACCCTAAGAGCCTGAGTCTAACCCTAACCCTAAGAGCCTGAGTCTAACCCTAACCCTAAGAGCCTGAGTCTAACCCTAACCCGAAGAGCCTGAGTCTAACCCTCACCCGAAGAGCCTGAGTCTAACCCTAACCCTAAGAGCCTGAGTCTAACCCTAACCCTAAGAGCCTGAGTCTAACCCTCACCCTAAGAGCCTGAGTCTAACCCTAACCCTAAGAGCCTGAGTCTAACTCTCACCCTAAGAGCCTGAGTCTAACCCTAACCCTAAGAGCCTGAGTCTAACCCTAACCCTAAGAGCCTGAGTCTAACCCTAACCCTAAGAGCCTGAGTCTAACCCTCACCCTAAGAGCCTGAGTCTAACCCTAACCCTAAGAGCCTGAGTCTAACCCTAACCCTAAGAGCCTGAGTCTAACCCTAAGCCGAAGAGCCTGAGTCTAACCCTAACTCTAAGAGCCTGAGTCTAACCCTAACCCTAAGAGCCTGAGTCTAACCCTAACCCTAAGAGCCTGAGTCTAACCCTCACCCTAAGAGCCTGAGTCTAACCCTAACCCTAAGAGCCTGAGTCTAACCCTAACCCTAAGGGCCTGAGTCTAACCCTAACCCTAAGAGCCTGAGTCTAACCCTAACCCTAAGAGCCTGAGTCTAACCCTCACCCTAAGAGCCTGAGTCTAACCCTAACCCTAAGAGCCTGAGTCTAACCCTAACCCTAAGAGCCTGAGTCTAACCCTCACCCTAAGAGCCTGAGTCTAACCCTCACCCTAAGAGCCTGAGTCTAACCCTAACCCTAAGAGCCTGAGTCTAACCCTAACCCTAAGAGCCTGAGTCTAACCCTAACCCTAAGAGCCTGAGTCTAACCCTAACCCGAAGAGCCTGAGTCTAACCCTAACCCGAAGAGCCTGAGTCTAACCCTAACCCTAAGAGCCTGAGTCTAACCCTAACCCTAAGAGCCTGAGTCTAACCCTAACCCTAAGAGCCTGAGTCTAACCCTAACCCTAAGAGCCTGAGTCTAACCCTCACCCTAAGAGCCTGAGTCGAACCCTAACCCTAAGAGCCTGAGTCTAACCCTAACCCGAAGAGCCTGAGCCTAACCCTCACCCTAAGAGCCTGAGTCTAACCCTAACCCTAAGAGCCTGAGTCTAACCCTAACCCGAAGAGCCTGAGTCTAACCCTAACCCTAAGAGCCTGAGTCTAACCCTCACCCGAAGAGCCTGAGTCTAACCCTAACCCTAAGAGCCTGAGTCTAACCCTAAGAGCCTGAGTCTAACCCTAACCCTAAGAGCCTGAGTTTAACCCTAACCCGAAGAGCCTGAGTCTAACCCTCACCCTAAGAGCCTGAGTCTAACCCTCACCCTAAGAGCCTGAGTCTAACCCTAACCCTAAGAGCCTGAGTCTAACCCTAACCCTAAGAGCCTGAGTCTAACCCTAACCCGAAGAGCCTGAGTCTAACCCTCACCCTAAGAGCCTGAGTCTAACCCTAACCCTAAGAGCCTGAGTCTAACCCTAACCCTAAGAGCCTGAGTCTAACCCTCACCCTAAGAGCCTGAGTCTAACCCTAACCCTAAGAGCCTGAGTCTAACTCTCACCCTAAGAGCCTGAGTCTAACCCTAACCCTAAGAGCCTGAGTCTAACCCTAACCCTAAGAGCCTGAGTCTAACCCTAACCCTAAGAGCCTGAGTCTAACCCTCACCCTAAGAGCCTGAGTCTAACCCTAACCCTAAGAGCCTGAGTCTAACCCTAACCCTAAGAGCCTGAGTCTAACCCTAAGCCGAAGAGCCTGAGTCTAACCCTAACTCTAAGAGCCTGAGTCTAACCCTAACCCTAAGAGCCTGAGTCTAACCCTAACCCTAAGAGCCTGAGTCTAACCCTCACCCTAAGAGCCTGAGTCTAACCCTAACCCTAAGAGCCTGAGTCTAACCCTAACCCTAAGGGCCTGAGTCTAACCCTAACCCTAAGAGCCTGAGTCTAACCCTAACCCTAAGAGCCTGAGTCTAACCCTCACCCTAAGAGCCTGAGTCTAACCCTAACCCTAAGAGCCTGAGTCTAACCCTAACCCTAAGAGCCTGAGTCTAACCCTCACCCTAAGAGCCTGAGTCTAACCCTCACCCTAAGAGCCTGAGTCTAACCCTAACCCTAAGAGCCTGAGTCTAACCCTAACCCTAAGAGCCTGAGTCTAACCCTAACCCTAAGAGCCTGAGTCTAACCCTAACCCTAAGAGCCTGAGTCTAACCCTAACCCGAAGAGCCTGAGTCTAACCCTAACCCGAAGAGCCTGAGTCTAACCCTAACCCTAAGAGCCTGAGTCTAACCCTAACCCGAAGAGCCTGAGTCTAACCCTAACCCTAAGAGCCTGAGTCTAACCCTAACCCGAAGAGACTGAGTCTAACCCTCACCCTAAGAGCCTGAGTCTAACCCTAACCCTAAGAGCCTGAGTCTAACCCTAACCCTAAGAGCCTGAGTCTAACCCTCACCCTAAGAGCCTGAGCCTAACCCTAACCCTAAGAGCCTGAGTCTAACCCTAACCCGAAGAGCCTGAGTCTAACCCTAACCCTAAGAGCCTGAGTCTAACCCTAACCCTAAGAGCCTGAGTCTAACCCTAACCCTAAGAGCCTGAGTCTAACCCTCACCCTAAGAGCCTGAGCCTAACCCTCACCCTAAGAGCCTGAGTCTAACCCTAACCCGAAGAGCCTGAGTCTAACCCTAACCCTAAGAGCCTGAGTCCAACCCGCACCCTAAGAGCCTGAGTCTAACCCTAACCCTAAGAGCCTGAGTCTAACCCTAACCCTAAGAGCCTGAGTCTAACCCTAACCCTAAGAGCCTGAGTCTAACCCTAACCCTAAGAGCCTGAGTCTAACCCTAACCCGAAGAGCCTGAGTCTAACCCTAACCCTAAGAGCCTGAGTCTAACCCTAACCCTAAGAGCCTGAGTCTAACCCTAACCCTAAGAGCCTGAGTCTAACCCTCACCCTAAGAGCCTGAGTCTAACCCTAACCCTAAGAGCCTGAGTCTAACCCTAACCCTAAGAGCCTGAGTCTAACCCTAACCCTAAGAGCCTGAGTCTAACCCTAACCCGAAGAGCCTGAGTCTAACCCTAACCCTAAGAGCCTGAGTCTAACCCTAACCCTAAGAGCCTGAGTCTAACCCTAACCCGAAGAGCCTGAGTCTAACCCTAACCCTAAGAGCCTGAGTCTAACCATGACCCTAAGAGCCTGAGTCTAACCCTAACCCTAAGAGCCTGAGTCTAACCCTCACCCTAAGAGCCTGAGTCTAACCCTAACCCTAAGAGCCTGAGTCTAACCCTAACCCTAAGAGCCTGAGTCTAACCCTAACCCGAAGAGCCTGAGTCTAACCCTAACCCTAAGAGCCTGAGTCTAACCCTAACTCTAAGAGCCTGAGTCTAACCCTCACCCTAAGAGCCTGAGTCGAACCCTAACCCGAAGAGCCTGAGTCTAACCCTCACCCTAAGAGCCTGAGTCTAACCCTAACCCTAAGAGCCTGAGTCTAACCCTAACCCTAAGAGCCTGAGTCTAACCCTAACCCTAAGAGCCTGAGTCTAACCCTCACCCTAAGAGCCTGAGTCTAACCCTAACCCGAAGAGCCTGAGTCTAACCCTAACCCTAAGAGCCTGAGTCTAACCCTAACCCGAAGAGCCTGAGTCTAACCCTAACCCTAAGAGCCTGAGTCTAACCATGACCCTAAGAGCCTGAGTCTAACCCTAACCCTAAGAGCCTGAGTCTAACCCTCACCCTAAGAGCCTGAGTCTAACCCTAACCCGAAGAGCCTGAGTCTAACCCTAACCCTAAGAGCCTGAGTCTAACCCTAACCCTAAGAGCCTGAGTCTAACCCTCACCCTAAGAGCCTGAGTCTAACCCTAACCCGAAGAGCCTGAGTCTAACCCTAACCCTAAGAGCCTGAGTCTAACCCTAACCCGAAGAGCCTGAGTCTAACCCTAACCCTAAGAGCCTGAGTCTAACCATGACCCTAAGAGCCTGAGTCTAACCCTAACCCTAAGAGCCTGAGTCTAACCCTCACCCGAAGAGCCTGAGTCTAACCCTAACCCTAAGAGCCTGAGTCTAACCCTAACCCTAAGAGCCTGAGTCTAACCCTCACCCTAAGAGCCTGAGTCTAACCCTCACCCTAAGAGCCTGAGTCTAACCCTAACCCTAAGAGCCTGAGTCTAACCCTAACCCTAAGAGCCTGAGTCTAACCCTCACCCTAAGAGCCTGAGTCTAACCCTAACCCGAAGAGCCTGAGTCTAACCCTAACCCTAAGAGCCTGAGTCTAACCCTAACCCGAAGAGCCTGAGTCTAACCCTAACCCTAAGAGCCTGAGTCTAACCATGACCCTAAGAGCCTGAGTCTAACCCTAACCCTAAGAGCCTGAGTCTAACCCTCACCCGAAGAGCCTGAGTCTAACCCTAACCCTAAGAGCCTGAGTCTAACCCTAAGAGCCTGAGTCTAACCCTAACCCTAAGAGCCTGAGTCTAACCCTAACCCTAAGAGCCTGAGTCTAACCCTAAGAGCCTGAGTCTAACCCTAACCCTAAGAGCCTGAGTCTAACCCTAACCCGAAGAGCCTGAGTCTAACCCTCACCCTAAGAGCCTGAGTCTAACCCTCACCCTAAGAGCCTGAGTCTAACCCTAACCCTAAGAGCCTGAGTCTAACCCTAACCCTAAGAGCCTGAGTCTAACCCTAAGCCGAAGAGCCTGAGTCTAACCCTAACTCTAAGAGCCTGAGTCTAACCCTAACCCTAAGAGCCTGAGTCTAACCCTAACCCTAAGAGCCTGAGTCTAACCCTCACCCTAAGAGCCTGAGTCTAACCCTAACCCTAAGAGCCTGAGTCTAACCCTAACCCTAAGGGCCTGAGTCTAACCCTAACCCTAAGAGCCTGAGTCTAACCCTAACCCTAAGAGCCTGAGTCTAACCCTCACCCTAAGAGCCTGAGTCTAACCCTAACCCTAAGAGCCTGAGTCTAACCCTAACCCGAAGAGCCTGAGTCTAACCCTCACCCTAAGAGCCTGAGTCTAACCCTCACCCTAAGAGCCTGAGTCTAACCCTAACCCTAAGAGCCTGAGTCTAACCCTAACCCTAAGAGCCTGAGTCTAACCCTAACCCTAAGAGCCTGAGTCTAACCCTAACCCGAAGAGCCTGAGTCTAACCCTAACCCGAAGAGCCTGAGTCTAACCCTAACCCGAAGAGCCTGAGTCTAACCCTAACCCTAAGAGCCTGAGTCTAACCCTAACCCTAAGAGCCTGAGTCTAACCCTAACCCGAAGAGACTGAGTCTAACCCTCACCCTAAGAGCCTGAGTCTAACCCTAACCCTAAGAGCCTGAGTCTAACCCTAACCCTAAGAGCCTGAGTCTAACCCTCACCCTAAGAGCCTGAGCCTAACCCTAACCCTAAGAGCCTGAGTCTAACCCTAACCCGAAGAGCCTGAGTCTAACCCTAACCCTAAGAGCCTGAGTCTAACCCTAACCCTAAGAGCCTGAGTCTAACCCTCACCCTAAGAGCCTGAGCCTAACCCTCACCCTAAGAGCCTGAGTCTAACCCTAACCCGAAGAGCCTGAGTCTAACCCTAACCCTAAGAGCCTGAGTCTAACCCGCACCCTAAGAGCCTGAGTCTAACCCTAACCCTAAGAGCCTGAGTCTAACCCTAACCCTAAGAGCCTGAGTCTAACCCTAACCCTAAGAGCCTGAGTCTAACCCTAACCCTAAGAGCCTGAGTCTAACCCTAACCCGAAGAGCCTGAGTCTAACCCTAACCCTAAGAGCCTGAGTCTAACCCTAACCCTAAGAGCCTGAGTCTAACCCTAACCCTAAGAGCCTGAGTCTAACCCTCACCCTAAGAGCCTGAGTCTAACCCTCACCCTAAGAGCCTGAGTCTAACCCTAACCCTAAGAGCCTGAGTCTAACCCTAACCCTAAGAGCCTGAGTCTAACCCTAACCCGAAGAGCCTGAGTCTAACCCTCACCCTAAGAGCCTGAGTCTAACCCTAACCCTAAGAGCCTGAGTCTAACCCTAACCCGAAGAGCCTGAGTCTAACCCTAACCCTAAGAGCCTGAGTCTAACCATGACCCTAAGAGCCTGAGTCTAACCCTAACCCTAAGAGCCTGAGTCTAACCCTCACCCTAAGAGCCTGAGTCTAACCCTAACCCTAAGAGCCTGAGTCTAACCCTAACCCTAAGAGCCTGAGTCTAACCCTAACCCGAAGAGCCTGAGTCTAACCCTAACCCTAAGAGCCTGAGTCTAACCCTAACTCTAAGAGCCTGAGTCTAACCCTCACCCTAAGAGCCTGAGTCGAACCCTAACCCGAAGAGCCTGAGTCTAACCCTCACCCTAAGAGCCTGAGTCTAACCCTAACCCTAAGAGCCTGAGTCTAACCCTCACCCTAAGAGCCTGAGTCTAACCCTAACCCTAAGAGCCTGAGTCTAACCCTCACCCTAAGAGCCTGAGTCTAACCCTAACCCTAAGAGCCTGAGTCTAACCCTAACCCTAAGAGCCTGAGTCTAACCCTAACCCTAAGAGCCTGAGTCTAACCCTCACCCTAAGAGCCTGAGTCTAACCCTAACCCTAAGAGCCTGAGTCTAACCCTAACCCTAAGAGCCTGAGTCTAACCCTCACCCTAAGAGCCTGAGTCTAACCCTCACCCTAAGAGCCTGAGTCTAACCCTAACCCTAAGAGCCTGAGTCTAACCCTCACCCTAAGAGCCTGAGTCTAACCCTAACCCTAAGAGCCTGAGTCTAACCCTCACCCGAAGAGCCTGAGTCTAACCCTCACCCTAAGAGCCTGAGTCTAACCCTCACCCTAAGAGCCTGAGTCTAACCCTAACCCTAAGAGCCTGAGTCTAACCCTCACCCTAAGAGCCTGAGTCTAACCCTAACCCTAAGAGCCTGAGTCTAACCCTAACCCGAAGAGCCTGAGTCTAACCCTAACCCTAAGAGCCTGAGTCTAACCCTCACCCTAAGAGCCTGAGTCTAACCCTAACCCTAAGAGCCTGAGTCTAACCCTAACCCGAAGAGCCTGAGTCTAACCCTCACCCTAAGAGCCTGAGTCTAACCCTCACCCTAAGAGCCTGAGTCTAACCCTAACCCTAAGAGCCTGAGTCTAACCCTCACCCGAAGAGCCTGAGTCTAACCCTAACCCGAAGAGCCTGAGTCTAACCCTAACCCGAAGAGACTGAGTCTAACCCTAACCCGAAGAGCCTGAGTCTAACCCTAACCCTAAGAGCCTGAGTCTAACCCTCACCCTAAGAGCCTGAGTCTAACCCTAACCCTAAGAGCCTGAGTCTAACCCTCACCCTAAGAGCCTGAGTCTAACCCTAACCCGAAGAGCCTGAGTCTAACCCTCACCCTAAGAGCCTGAGTCTAACCCTAACCCTAAGAGCCTGAGTCTAACCCTAACCCTAAGAGCCTGAGTCTAACCCTAACCCGAAGAGCCTGAGTCTAACCCTCACCCTAAGAGCCTGAGTCTAACCCTAACCCGAAGAGCCTGAGTCTAACCCTAACCCTAAGAGCCTGAGTCTAACCCTAACCCTAAGAGCCTGAGTCTAACCCTAACCCTAAGAGCCTGAGTCTAACCCTCACCCTAAGAGCCTGAGTCTAACCCTCACCCTAAGAGCCTGAGTCTAACCCTAACCCTAAGAGCCTGAGTCTAACCCTAACCCTAAGAGCCTGAGTCTAACCCTAACCCTAAGAGCCTGAGTCTAACCCTAACCCTAAGAGCCTGAGTCTAACCCTAACCCTAAGAGCCTGAGTCTAACCCTCACCCTAAGAGCCTGAGTCTAACCCTAACCCTAAGAGCCTGAGTCTAACCCTAACCCTAAGAGCCTGAGTCTAACCCTAACCCTAAGAGCCTGAGTCTAACCCTAACCCTAAGAGCCTGAGTCTAACCCTCACCCTAAGAGCCTGAGTCGAACCCTAACCCGAAGAGCCTGAGTCTAACCCTCACCCTAAGAGCCTGAGTCTAACCCTAACCCTAAGAGCCTGAGTCTAACCCTCACCCTAAGAGCCTGAGTCTAACCCTAACCCTAAGAGCCTGAGTCTAACCCTCACCCTAAGAGCCTGAGTCTAACCCTAACCCTAAGAGCCTGAGTCTAACCCTAAACCTAAGAGCCTGAGTCTAACCCTAACCCTAAGAGCCTGAGTCTAACCCTCACCCTAAGAGCCTGAGTCTAACCCTAACCCTAAGAGCCTGAGTCTAACCCTAACCCTAAGAGCCTGAGTCTAACCCTAACCCTAAGAGCCTGAGTCTAACCCTCACCCTAAGAGCCTGAGTCTAACCCTAACCCTAAGAGCCTGAGTCTAACCCTAACCCTAAGAGCCTGAGTCTAAGCCTAACCCTAAGAGCCTGAGTCTAACCCTCACCCTAAGAGCCTGAGACTAACCCTAACCCTAAGAGCCTGAGTCTAACCCTAACCCTAAGAGCCTGAGTCTAACCCTAACCCTAAGAGCCTGAGTCTAACCCTAACCCGAAGAGCCTGAGTCTAACCCTCACCCTAAGAGCCTGAGTCTAACCCTAACCCTAAGAGCCTGAGTCTAACCCTAACCCTAAGAGCCTGAGTCTAACCCTAACCCTAAGAGCCTGAGTCTAAACCTAACCCGAAGAGCCTGAGTCTAACCCTAACCCTAAGAGCCTGAGTCTAACCCTCACCCTAAGAGCCTGAGTCTAACCCTAACCCTAAGAGCCTGAGTCTAACCCTCACCCTAAGAGCCTGAGTCTAACCCTAACCCTAAGAGCCTGAGTCTAACCCTAAGCCTAAGAGCCTGAGTCTAACCCTAACCCTAAGAGCCTGAGTCTAACCCTAACCCTAAGAGCCTGAGTCTAACCCTCACCCTAAGAGCCTGAGTCTAACCCTCACCCTAAGAGCCTGAGTCTAACCCTAACCCTAAGAGCCTGAGTCTAACCCTAACCCGAAGAGCCTGAGTCTAACCCTAACCCTAAGAGCCTGAGTCTAACCCTAACCCGAAGAGCCTGAGTCTAACCCTAAGCCGAAGAGCCTGAGTCTAACCCTAACCCTAAGAGCCTGAGTCTAACCCTAACCCGAAGAGCCTGAGTCTAACCCTCACCCTAAGAGCCTGAGTCTAACCCTAACCCGAAGAGCCTGAGTCTAACCCTAACCCTAAGAGCCTGAGTCTAACCCTAACCCTAAGAGCCTGAGTCTAACCCTCACCCTAAGAGCCTGAGTCTAACCCTAACCCTAAGAGCCTGAGTCTAACCCTAACCCGAAGAGCCTGAGTCTAACCCTAACCCGAAGAGCCTGAGTCTAACCCTCACCCTAAGAGCCTGAGTCTAACCCTAACCCTAAGAGCCTGAGTCTAACCCTAACCCTAAGAGCCTGAGTCTAACCCTCACCCTAAGAGCCTGAGTCTAACCCTAACCCTAAGAGCCTGAGTCTAACCCTAACCCGAAGAGCCTGAGTCTAACCCTAACCCTAAGAGCCTGAGTCTAACCCTAACCCTAAGAGCCTGAGTCTAACCCTAACCCTAAGAGCCTGAGTCTAACCCTCACCCTAAGAGCCTGAGTCTAACCCTAACCCTAAGAGCCTGAGTCTAACCCTAACCCTAAGAGCCTGAGTCTAACCCTAACCCGAAGAGCCTGAGTCTAACCCTAACCCGAAGAGCCTGAGTCTAACCCTAACCCTAAGAGCCTGAGTCTAACCCTAACCCTAAGAGCCTGAGTCTAACCCTCACCCTAAGAGCCTGAGTCTAACCATGACCCTAAGAGCCTGAGTCTAACCCTAACCCGAAGAGCCTGAGTCTAACCCTAACCCTAAGAGCCTGAGTCTAACCCTAACCCGAAGAGCCTGAGTCTAACCCTAACCCTAAGAGCCTGAGTCTAACCATGACCCTAAGAGCCTGAGTCTAACCCTAACCCTAAGAGCCTGAGTCTAACCCTAACCCGAAGAGCCTGAGTCTAACCCTAACCCTAAGAGCCTGAGTCTAACCCTAACCCGAAGAGCCTGAGTCTAACCCTAACCCGAAGAGCCTGAGTCTAACCCTCACCCTAAGAGCCTGAGTCTAACCCTCACCCTAAGAGCCTGAGTCTAACCCTCACCCTAAAAGCCTGAGTCTAACCCTAACCCGAAGAGCCTGAGTCTAACCCTAACCCGAAGAGCCTGAGTCTAACCCTAACCCTAAGAGCCTGAGTCTAACCCTAACTCTAAGAGCCTGAGTCTAACCCTAACCCTAAGAGCCTGAGTCTAACCCTAACCCTAAGAGCCTGAGTCTAACCCTCACCCTAAGAGCCTGAGTCTAACCCTAACCCTAAGAGCCTGAGTCTAACCCTAAGCCTAAGAGCCTGAGTCTAACCCTAACCCGAAGAGCCTGAGTCTAACCCTAAGCCGAAGAGCCTGAGTCTAACCCTAACCCTAAGAGCCTGAGTCTAACCCTCACCCTAAGAGCCTGAGTCTAACCCTAACCCTAAGAGCCTGAGTCTAACCCTAACCCGAAGAGCCTGAGTCTAACCCTAACCCTAAGAGCCTGAGTCTAACCCTAACCCGAAGAGCCTGAGTCTAACCCTAAGCCGAAGAGCCTGAGTCTAACCCTAACCCTAAGAGCCTGAGTCTAACCCTCACCCTAAGAGCCTGAGTCTAACCCTAACCCGAAGAGCCTGAGTCTAACCCTAACCCGAAGAGCCTGAGTCTAACCCTAACCCTAAGAGCCTGAGTCTAACCCTAACCCTAAGAGCCTGAGTCTAACCCTCACCCTAAGAGCCTGAGTCTAACCCTAACCCTAAGAGCCTGAGTCTAACCCTAACCCGAAGAGCCTGAGTCTAACCCTAACCCGAAGAGCCTGAGTCTAACCCTCACCCTAAGAGCCTGAGTCTAACCCTAACCCTAAGAGCCTGAGTCTAACCCTAACCCTAAGAGCCTGAGTCTAACCCTCACCCTAAGAGCCTGAGTCTAACCCTAACCCTAAGAGCCTGAGTCTAACCCTAACCCGAAGAGCCTGAGTCTAACCCTAACCCTAAGAGCCTGAGTCTAACCCTAACCCTAAGAGCCTGAGTCTAACCCTAACCCTAAGAGCCTGAGTCTAACCCTCACCCTAAGAGCCTGAGTCTAACCCTAACCCTAAGAGCCTGAGTCTAACCCTAACCCTAAGAGCCTGAGTCTAACCCTAACCCGAAGAGCCTGAGTCTAACCCTAACCCGAAGAGCCTGAGTCTAACCCTAACCCTAAGAGCCTGAGTCTAACCCTAACCCTAAGAGCCTGAGTCTAACCCTCACCCTAAGAGCCTGAGTCTAACCATGACCCTAAGAGCCTGAGTCTAACCCTAACCCGAAGAGCCTGAGTCTAACCCTAACCCTAAGAGCCTGAGTCTAACCCTAACCCGAAGAGCCTGAGTCTAACCCTAACCCTAAGAGCCTGAGTCTAACCATGACCCTAAGAGCCTGAGTCTAACCCTAACCCTAAGAGCCTGAGTCTAACCCTCACCCTAAGAGCCTGAGTCTAACCCTAACCCTAAGAGCCTGAGTCTAACCCTAACCCTAAGAGCCTGAGTCTAACCCTAACCCGAAGAGCCTGAGTCTAACCCTCACCCTAAGAGCCTGAGTCTAACCCTAACCCTAAGAGCCTGAGTCTAACCCTAACCCTAAGAGCCTGAGTCTAACCCTAACCCGAAGAGCCTGAGTCTAACCCTAACCCGAAGAGCCTGAGTCTAACCCTCACCCTAAGAGCCTGAGTCTAACCCTAACCCTAAGAGCCTGAGTCTAACCCTCACCCTAAGAGCCTGAGTCTAACCCTAACCCTAAGAGCCTGAGTCTAACCCTCACCCTAAGAGCCTGAGTCTAACCCTAACCCGAAGAGCCTGAGTCTAACCCTCACCCTAAGAGCCTGAGTCTAACCCTAACCCTAAGAGCCTGAGTCTAACCCTAACCCTAAGAGCCTGAGTCTAACCCTAACCCGAAGAGCCTGAGTCTAACCCTAACCCTAAGAGCCTGAGTCTAACCCTAACCCGAAGAGCCTGAGTCTAACCCTAACCCTAAGAGCCTGAGTCTAACCCTAACCCTAAGAGCCTGAGTCTAACCCTAACCCTAAGAGCCTGAGTCTAACCCTCACCCTAAGAGCCTGAGTCTAACCCTCACCCTAAGAGCCTGAGTCTAACCCTAACCCTAAGAGCCTGAGTCTAACCCTCACCCTAACAGCCTGAGTCTAACCCTCACCCTAAGAGCCTGAGTCTAACCCTAACCCTAAGAGCCTGAGTCTAACCCTAACCCGAAGAGCCTGAGTCTAACCCTAACCCTAAGAGCCTGAGTCTAACCCTAACCCTAAGAGCCTGAGTCTAACCCTCACCCTAAGAGCCTGAGTCGAACCCTAACCCGAAGAGCCTGAGTCTAACCCTCACCCTAAGAGCCTGAGTCTAACCCTAACCCTAAGAGCCTGAGTCTAACCCTCACCCTAAGAGCCTGAGTCTAACCCTAACCCTAAGAGCCTGAGTCTAACCCTCACCCTAAGAGCCTGAGTCTAACCCTAACCCTAAGAGCCTGAGTCTAACCCTCACCCTAAGAGCCTGAGTCTAACCCTAACCCTAAGAGCCTGAGTCTAACCCTAAACCTAAGAGCCTGAGTCTAACCCTAACCCTAAGAGCCTGAGTCTAACCCTCACCCTAAGAGCCTGAGTCTAACCCTAACCCTAAGAGCCTGAGTCTAACCCTAACCCTAAGAGCCTGAGTCTAACCCTAACCCTAAGAGCCTGAGTCTAACCCTCACCCTAAGAGCCTGAGTCTAACCCTAACCCTAAGAGCCTGAGTCTAACCCTAACCCTAAGAGCCTGAGTCTAAGCCTAACCCTAAGAGCCTGAGTCTAACCCTCACCCTAAGAGCCTGAGACTAACCCTAACCCTAAGAGCCTGAGTCTAACCCTAACCCTAAGAGCCTGAGTCTAACCCTAACCCTAAGAGCCTGAGTCTAACCCTAACCCGAAGAGCCTGAGTCTAACCCTCACCCTAAGAGCCTGAGTCTAACCCTAACCCTAAGAGCCTGAGTCTAACCCTAACCCTAAGAGCCTGAGTCTAACCCTAACCCTAAGAGCCTGAGTCTAAACCTAACCCGAAGAGCCTGAGTCTAACCCTAACCCTAAGAGCCTGAGTCTAACCCTCACCCTAAGAGCCTGAGTCTAACCCTAAGAGCCTGAGTCTAACCCTAACCCGAAGAGCCTGAGTCTAACCCTAACCCTAAGAGCCTGAGTCTAACCCTAACCCTAAGAGCCTGAGTCTAACCCTAACCCTAAGAGCCTGAGTCTAACCCTAACCCTAAGAGCCTGAGTCTAACCCTAACCCTAAGAGCCTGAGTCTAACCCTCACCCTAAGAGCCTGAGTCTAACCCTAACCCTAAGAGCCTGAGTCTAACCCTAACCCGAAGAGCCTGAGTCTAACCCTAACCCGAAGAGCCTGAGTCTAACCCTCACCCTAAGAGCCTGAGTCTAACCCTAACCCTAAGAGCCTGAGTCTAACCCTAACCCTAAGAGCCTGAGTCTAACCCTCACCCTAAGAGCCTGAGTCTAACCCTAACCCTAAGAGCCTGAGTCTAACCCTAACCCGAAGAGCCTGAGTCTAACCCTAACCCTAAGAGCCTGAGTCTAACCCTAACCCTAAGAGCCTGAGTCTAACCCTAACCCTAAGAGCCTGAGTCTAACCCTCACCCTAAGAGCCTGAGTCTAACCCTAACCCTAAGAGCCTGAGTCTAACCCTAACCCTAAGAGCCTGAGTCTAACCCTAACCCGAAGAGCCTGAGTCTAACCCTAACCCGAAGAGCCTGAGTCTAACCCTAACCCTAAGAGCCTGAGTCTAACCCTAACCCTAAGAGCCTGAGTCTAACCCTCACCCTAAGAGCCTGAGTCTAACCATGACCCTAAGAGCCTGAGTCTAACCCTAACCCGAAGAGCCTGAGTCTAACCCTAACCCTAAGAGCCTGAGTCTAACCCTAACCCGAAGAGCCTGAGTCTAACCCTAACCCTAAGAGCCTGAGTCTAACCATGACCCTAAGAGCCTGAGTCTAACCCTAACCCTAAGAGCCTGAGTCTAACCCTCACCCTAAGAGCCTGAGTCTAACCCTAACCCTAAGAGCCTGAGTCTAACCCTAACCCTAAGAGCCTGAGTCTAACCCTAACCCGAAGAGCCTGAGTCTAACCCTCACCCTAAGAGCCTGAGTCTAACCCTAACCCTAAGAGCCTGAGTCTAACCCTAACCCTAAGAGCCTGAGTCTAACCCTAACCCGAAGAGCCTGAGTCTAACCCTAACCCGAAGAGCCTGAGTCTAACCCTCACCCTAAGAGCCTGAGTCTAACCCTAACCCTAAGAGCCTGAGTCTAACCCTCACCCTAAGAGCCTGAGTCTAACCCTAACCCTAAGAGCCTGAGTCTAACCCTCACCCTAAGAGCCTGAGTCTAACCCTAACCCGAAGAGCCTGAGTCTAACCCTCACCCTAAGAGCCTGAGTCTAACCCTAACCCTAAGAGCCTGAGTCTAACCCTAACCCTAAGAGCCTGAGTCTAACCCTAACCCGAAGAGCCTGAGTCTAACCCTAACCCTAAGAGCCTGAGTCTAACCCTAACCCGAAGAGCCTGAGTCTAACCCTAACCCTAAGAGCCTGAGTCTAACCCTAACCCTAAGAGCCTGAGTCTAACCCTAACCCTAAGAGCCTGAGTCTAACCCTCACCCTAAGAGCCTGAGTCTAACCCTCACCCTAAGAGCCTGAGTCTAACCCTAACCCTAAGAGCCTGAGTCTAACCCTCACCCTAAGAGCCTGAGTCTAACCCTCACCCTAAGAGCCTGAGTCTAACCCTAACCCTAAGAGCCTGAGTCTAACCCTAACCCGAAGAGCCTGAGTCTAACCCTAACCCTAAGAGCCTGAGTCTAACCCTAACCCTAAGAGCCTGAGTCTAACCCTAACCCTAAGAGCCTGAGTCGAACCCTAACCCGAAGAGCCTGAGTCTAACCCTCACCCTAAGAGCCTGAGTCTAACCCTAACCCTAAGAGCCTGAGTCTAACCCTCACCCTAAGAGCCTGAGTCTAACCCTAACCCTAAGAGCCTGAGTCTAACCCTCACCCTAAGAGCCTGAGTCTAACCCTAACCCGAAGAGCCTGAGTCTAACCCTAAACCTAAGAGCCTGAGTCTAACCCTAACCCTAAGAGCCTGAGTCTAACCCTCACCCTAAGAGCCTGAGTCTAACCCTAACCCTAAGAGCCTGAGTCTAACCCTAACCCTAAGAGCCTGAGTCTAACCCTAACCCGAAGAGCCTGAGTCTAACCCTCACCCTAAGAGCCTGAGTCTAACCCTAACCCGAAGAGCCTGAGTCTAACCCTAACCCTAAGAGCCTGAGTCTAACCCTAACCCGAAGAGCCTGAGTCTAACCCTCACCCTAAGAGCCTGAGTCTAACCCTCACCCTAAGAGCCTGAGTCTAACCCTAACCCTAAGAGCCTGAGTCTAACCCTAACCCGAAGAGCCTGAGTCTAACCCTCACCCTAAGAGCCTGAGTCTAACCCTAACCCGAAGAGCCTGAGTCTAACCCTAACCCGAAGAGCCTGAGTCTAACCCTAACCCTAAGAGCCTGAGTCTAACCCTCACCCTAAGAGCCTGAGTCTAACCCTAACCCTGAGAGCCTGAGTCTAACCCTCACCCTAAGAGCCTGAGTCTAACCCTAACCCGAAGAGCCTGAGTCTAACCCTCACCCTAAGAGCCTGAGTCTAACCCTAACCCTAAGAGCCTGAGTCTAACCCTAACCCTAAGAGCCTGAGTCTAACCCTAACCCGAAGAGCCTGAGTCTAACCCTAACCCTAAGAGCCTGAGTCTAACCCTAACCCGAAGAGCCTGAGTCTAACCCTAACCCTAAGAGCCTGAGTCTAACCCTAACCCTAAGAGCCTGAGTCTAACCCTAACCCTAAGAGCCTGAGTCTAACCCTCACCCTAAGAGCCTGAGTCTAACCCTCACCCTAAGAGCCTGAGTCTAACCCTAACCCTAAGAGCCTGAGTCTAACCCTAACCCTAAGAGCCTGAGTCTAACCCTAACCCGAAGAGCCTGAGTCTAACCCTAACCCTAAGAGCCTGAGTCTAACCCTAACCCTAAGAGCCTGAGTCTAACCCTAACCCGAAGAGCCTGAGTCTAACCCTAACCCTAAGAGCCTGAGTCTAACCCTAACCTAAGAGCCTGAGTCTAACCCTAACCCTAAGAGCCTGAGTCTAACCCTAACCCTAAGAGCCTGAGTCTAACCCTCACCCTAAGAGCCTGAGTCTAACCCTAACCCTAAGAGCCTGAGTCTAACCCTAACCCGAAGAGCCTGAGTCTAACCCTAACCCTAAGAGCCTGAGTCTAACCCTAACCCTAAGAGCCTGAGTCTAACCCTCACCCTAAGAGCCTGAGTCGAACCCTAACCCGAAGAGCCTGAGGTCTAACCCTCACCCTAAGAGCCTGAGTCTAACCCTAACCCTAAGAGCCTGAGTCTAACCCTCACCCTAAGAGCCTGAGTCTAACCCTAACCCTAAGAGCCTGAGTCTAACCCTAACCCTAAGAGCCTGAGTCTAACCCTAACCCTAAGAGCCTGAGTCTAACCCTAACCCGAAGAGCCTGAGTCTAACCCTAACCCTAAGAGCCTGAGTCTAACCCTAACCCTAAGAGCCTGAGTCTAACCCTAACCCTAAGAGCCTGAGTCTAACCCTAACCCTAAGAGCCTGAGTCTAACCCTCACCCTAAGAGCCTGAGTCTAACCCTAACCCTAAGAGCCTGAGTCTAACCCTAACCCGAAGAGCCTGAGTCTAACCCTAACCCTAAGAGCCTGAGTCTAACCCTAACCCTAAGAGCCTGAGTCTAACCCTCACCCTAAGAGCCTGAGTCGAACCCTAACCCGAAGAGCCTGAGTCTAACCCTCACCCTAAGAGCCTGAGTCTAACCCTAACCCTAAGAGCCTGAGTCTAACCCTCACCCTAAGAGCCTGAGTCTAACCCTAACCCTAAGAGCCTGAGTCTAACCCTAACCCTAAGAGCCTGAGTCTAAACCTAACCCGAAGAGCCTGAGTCTAACCCTAACCCTAAGAGCCTGAGTCTAACCCTCACCCTAAGAGCCTGAGTCTAACCCTAAGAGCCTGAGTCTAACCCTAAGCCTAAGAGCCTGAGTCTAACCCTAACCCGAAGAGCCTGAGTCTAACCCTAACCCTAAGAGCCTGAGTCTAACCCTAACCCTAAGAGCCTGAGTCTAACCCTCACCCTAAGAGCCTGAGTCTAACCCTCACCCTAAGAGCCTGAGTCTAACCCTAACCCTAAGAGCCTGAGTCTAACCCTAACCCTAAGAGCCTGAGTCTAACCCTAACCCTAAGAGCCTGAGTCTAACCCTAACCCGAAGAGCCTGAGTCTAACCCTAACCCTAAGAGCCTGAGTCTAACCCTAACCCTAAGAGCCTGAGTCTAACCCTAACCCGAAGAGCCTGAGTCTAACCCTAACCCTAAGAGCCTGAGTCTAACCCTAACCCTAAGAGCCTGAGTCTAACCCTAACCCTAAGAGCCTGAGTCTAACCCTAACCCTAAGAGCCTGAGTCTAACCCTCACCCTAAGAGCCTGAGTCTAACCCTAACCCTAAGAGCCTGAGTCTAACCCTAACCCGAAGAGCCTGAGTCTAACCCTAACCCTAAGAGCCTGAGTCTAACCCTAACCCTAAGAGCCTGAGTCTAACCCTCACCCTAAGAGCCTGAGTCTAACCCTAACCCTAAGAGCCTGAGTCTAACCCTAACCCTAAGAGCCTGAGTCTAAGCCTAACCCTAAGAGCCTGAGTCTAACCCTCACCCTAAGAGCCTGAGACTAACCCTAACCCTAAGAGCCTGAGTCTAACCCTAACCCTAAGAGCCTGAGTCTAACCCTAACCCTAAGAGCCTGAGTCTAACCCTAACCCGAAGAGCCTGAGTCTAACCCTCACCCTAAGAGCCTGAGTCTAACCCTAACCCTAAGAGCCTGAGTCTAACCCTAACCCTAAGAGCCTGAGTCTAACCCTAACCCTAAGAGCCTGAGTCTAACCCTAACCCGAAGAGCCTGAGTCTAAACCTAACCCGAAGAGCCTGAGTCTAACCCTAACCCTAAGAGCCTGAGTCTAACCCTCACCCTAAGAGCCTGAGTCTAACCCTAAGAGCCTGAGTCTAACCCTAAGCCTAAGAGCCTGAGTCTAACCCTAACCCTAAGAGCCTGAGTCTAACCCTCACCCTAAGAGCCTGAGTCTAACCCTAACCCTAAGAGCCTGAGTCTAACCCTAACCCGAAGAGCCTGAGTCTAACCCTAACCCTAAGAGCCTGAGTCTAACCCTAACCCTAAGAGCCTGAGTCTAACCCTAACCCTAAGAGCCTGAGTCTAACCCTCACCCTAAGAGCCTGAGTCTAACCCTAACCCTAAGAGCCTGAGTCTAACCCTAACCCGAAGAGCCTGAGTCTAACCCTAACCCTAAGAGCCTGAGTCTAACCCTAACCCGAAGAGCCTGAGTCTAACCCTAACCCTAAGAGCCTGAGTCTAACCCTAACCCTAAGAGCCTGAGTCTAACCCTAACCCTAAGAGCCTGAGTCTAACCCTAACCCTAAGAGCCTGAGTCTAACCCTCACCCTAAGAGCCTGAGTCTAACCCTAACCCTAAGAGCCTGAGTCTAACCCTAACCCGAAGAGCCTGAGTCTAACCCTAACCCTAAGAGCCTGAGTCTAACCCTAACCCTAAGAGCCTGAGTCTAACCCTCACCCTAAGAGCCTGAGTCGAACCCTAACCCGAAGAGCCTGAGTCTAACCCTAACCCTAAGAGCCTGAGTCTAACCCTAACCCGAAGAGCCTGAGTCTAACCCTAACCCTAAGAGCCTGAGTCTAACCCTAACCCTAAGAGCCTGAGTCTAACCCTAACCCTAAGAGCCTGAGTCTAACCCTCACCCTAAGAGCCTGAGTCTAACCCTCACCCTAAGAGCCTGAGTCTAACCCTAACCCTAAGAGCCTGAGTCTAACCCTAACCCTAAGAGCCTGAGTCTAACCCTAACCCTAAGAGCCTGAGTCTAACCCTAACCCGAAGAGCCTGAGTCTAACCCTAACCCTAAGAGCCTGAGTCTAACCCTAACCCTAAGAGCCTGAGTCTAACCCTCACCCTAAGAGCCTGAGTCTAACCCTAACCCTAAGAGCCTGAGTCTAACCCTAACCCTAAGAGCCTGAGTCTAACCCTCACCCTAAGAGCCTGAGTCTAACCCTCACCCTAAGAGCCTGAGTCTAACCCTCACCCTAAGAGCCTGAGTCTAACCCTAACCCTAAGAGCCTGAGTCTAACCCTCACCCTAAGAGCCTGAGTCTAACCCTAACCCTGAGAGCCTGAGTCTAACCCTCACCCTAAGAGCCTGAGTCTAACCCTAACCCGAAGAGCCTGAGTCTAACCCTCACCCTAAGAGCCTGAGTCTAACCCTAACCCTAAGAGCCTGAGTCTAACCCTAACCCTAAGAGCCTGAGTCTAACCCTAACCGAAGAGCCTGAGTCTAACCCTAACCCTAAGAGCCTGAGTCTAACCCTAACCCGAAGAGCCTGAGTCTAACCCTAACCCTAAGAGCCTGAGTCTAACCCTAACCCTAAGAGCCTGAGTCTAACCCTAACCCTAAGAGCCTGAGTCTAACCCTCACCCTAAGAGCCTGAGTCTAACCCTCACCCTAAGAGCCTGAGTCTAACCCTAACCCTAAGAGCCTGAGTCTAACCCTAACCCTAAGAGCCTGAGTCTAACCCTAACCCGAAGAGCCTGAGTCTAACCCTAACCCTAAGAGCCTGAGTCTAACCCTAACCCTAAGAGCCTGAGTCTAACCCTAACCCGAAGAGCCTGAGTCTAACCCTAACCCTAAGAGCCTGAGTCTAACCCTAACCCTAAGAGCCTGAGTCTAACCCTAACCCTAAGAGCCTGAGTCTAACCCTAACCCTAAGAGCCTGAGTCTAACCCTCACCCTAAGAGCCTGAGTCTAACCCTAACCCTAAGAGCCTGAGTCTAACCCTAACCCGAAGAGCCTGAGTCTAACCCTAACCCTAAGAGCCTGAGTCTAACCCTAACCCTAAGAGCCTGAGTCTAACCCTCACCCTAAGAGCCTGAGTCGAACCCTAACCCGAAGAGCCTGAGTCTAACCCTCACCCTAAGAGCCTGAGTCTAACCCTAACCCTAAGAGCCTGAGTCTAACCCTCACCCTAAGAGCCTGAGTCTAACCCTAACCCTAAGAGCCTGAGTCTAACCCTAACCCTAAGAGCCTGAGTCTAAACCTAACCCGAAGAGCCTGAGTCTAACCCTAACCCTAAGAGCCTGAGTCTAACCCTCACCCTAAGAGCCTGAGTCTAACCCTAAGAGCCTGAGTCTAACCCTAAGCCTAAGAGCCTGAGTCTAACCCTAACCCGAAGAGCCTGAGTCTAACCCTAACCCTAAGAGCCTGAGTCTAACCCTAACCCTAAGAGCCTGAGTCTAACCCTCACCCTAAGAGCCTGAGTCTAACCCTCACCCTAAGAGCCTGAGTCTAACCCTAACCCTAAGAGCCTGAGTCTAACCCTAACCCTAAGAGCCTGAGTCTAACCCTAACCCTAAGAGCCTGAGTCTAACCCTAACCCGAAGAGCCTGAGTCTAACCCTAACCCTAAGAGCCTGAGTCTAACCCTAACCCTAAGAGCCTGAGTCTAACCCTAACCCGAAGAGCCTGAGTCTAACCCTAACCCTAAGAGCCTGAGTCTAACCCTAACCCTAAGAGCCTGAGTCTAACCCTAACCCTAAGAGCCTGAGTCTAACCCTAACCCTAAGAGCCTGAGTCTAACCCTCACCCTAAGAGCCTGAGTCTAACCCTAACCCTAAGAGCCTGAGTCTAACCCTAACCCGAAGAGCCTGAGTCTAACCCTAACCCTAAGAGCCTGAGTCTAACCCTAACCCTAAGAGCCTGAGTCTAACCCTCACCCTAAGAGCCTGAGTCTAACCCTAACCCTAAGAGCCTGAGTCTAACCCTAACCCTAAGAGCCTGAGTCTAAGCCTAACCCTAAGAGCCTGAGTCTAACCCTCACCCTAAGAGCCTGAGACTAACCCTAACCCTAAGAGCCTGAGTCTAACCCTAACCCTAAGAGCCTGAGTCTAACCCTAACCCTAAGAGCCTGAGTCTAACCCTAACCCGAAGAGCCTGAGTCTAACCCTCACCCTAAGAGCCTGAGTCTAACCCTAACCCTAAGAGCCTGAGTCTAACCCTAACCCTAAGAGCCTGAGTCTAACCCTAACCCTAAGAGCCTGAGTCTAACCCTAACCCTAAGAGCCTGAGTCTAAACCTAACCCGAAGAGCCTGAGTCTAACCCTAACCCTAAGAGCCTGAGTCTAACCCTCACCCTAAGAGCCTGAGTCTAACCCTAAGAGCCTGAGTCTAACCCTAAGCCTAAGAGCCTGAGTCTAACCCTAACCCGAAGAGCCTGAGTCTAACCCTAACCCTAAGAGCCTGAGTCTAACCCTAACCCTAAGAGCCTGAGTCTAACCCTCACCCTAAGAGCCTGAGTCTAACCCTCACCCTAAGAGCCTGAGTCTAACCCTAACCCTAAGAGCCTGAGTCTAACCCTAACCCTAAGAGCCTGAGTCTAACCCTCACCCTAAGAGCCTGAGCCTAACCCTAACCCTAAGAGCCTGAGTCTAACCCTAACCCGAAGAGCCTGAGTCTAACCCTAACCCTAAGAGCCTGAGTCTAACCCTAACCCGAAGAGCCTGAGTCTAACCCTAACCCGAAGAGCCTGAGTCTAACCCTCACCCTAAGAGCCTGAGTCTAACCCTCACCCTAAGAGCCTGAGTCTAACCCTCACCCTAAAAGCCTGAGTCTAACCCTAACCCGAAGAGCCTGAGTCTAACCCTAACCCGAAGAGCCTGAGTCTAACCCTAACCCTAAGAGCCTGAGTCTAACCCTAACTCTAAGAGCCTGAGTCTAACCCTAACCCTAAGAGCCTGAGTCTAACCCTAACCCTAAGAGCCTGAGTCTAACCCTCACCCTAAGAGCCTGAGTCTAACCCTAACCCTAAGAGCCTGAGTCTAACCCTAAGCCTAAGAGCCTGAGTCTAACCCTGACCCTAAGAGCCTGAGTCTAACCCTAACCCTAAGAGCCTGAGTCTAACCCTAACCCTAAGAGCCTGAGTCTAACCCTCACCCTAAGAGCCTGAGTCTAACCCTAACCCTAAGAGCCTGAGTCTAACCCTAACCCGAAGAGCCTGAGTCTAACCCTAACCCTAAGAGCCTGAGTCTAACCCTAACCCGAAGAGCCTGAGTCTAACCCTAAGCCGAAGAGCCTGAGTCTAACCCTAACCCTAAGAGCCTGAGTCTAACCCTCACCCTAAGAGCCTGAGTCTAACCCTAACCCGAAGAGCCTGAGTCTAACCCTAACCCGAAGAGCCTGAGTCTAACCCTAACCCTAAGAGCCTGAGTCTAACCCTAACCCTAAGAGCCTGAGTCTAACCCTCACCCTAAGAGCCTGAGTCTAACCCTAACCCTAAGAGCCTGAGTCTAACTCTAACCCGAAGAGCCTGAGTCTAACCCTAACCCGAAGAGCCTGAGTCTAACCCTAACCCGAAGAGCCTGAGTCTAACCCTAACCCTAAGAGCCTGAGTCTAACCCGCACCCTAAGAGCCTGAGTCTAACCCTAACCCTAAGAGCCTGAGTCTAACCCTCACCCTAAGAGCCTGAGTCTAACCCTAACCCGAAGAGCCTGAGTCTAACCCTAACCCGAAGAGCCTGAGTCTAACCCTCACCCTAAGAGCCTGAGTCTAACCCTAACCCTAAGAGCCTGAGTCTAACCCGAACCCGAAGAGCCTGAGTCTAACCCTAACCCTAAGAGCCTGAGTCTAACCCTAACCCTAAGAGCCTGAGTCTAACCCTAACCCTAAGAGCCTGAGTCTAACCCTAACACTAAGAGCCTGAGTCTAACCCTCACCCTAAGAGCCTGAGTCTAACCCTCACCCTAAGAGCCTGAGTCTAACCCTAACCCTAAGAGCCTGAGTCTAACCCTCACCCTAAGAGCCTGAGTCTAACCCTCACCCTAAGAGCCTGAGTCTAACCCTAACCCTAAGAGCCTGAGTCTAACCCTAACCCTAAGAGCCTGAGTCTAACCCTAACCCTAAGAGCCTGAGTCTAACCCTCACCCTAAGAGCCTGAGTCTAACCCTAACCCTAAGAGCCTGAGTCTAACCCTAACCCTAAGAGCCTGAGTCTAACCCTAACCCTAAGAGCCTGAGTCTAACCCTCACCCTAAGAGCCTGAGTCTAACCCTCACCCTAATAGCCTGAGTCTAACCCTAACCCTAAGAGCCTGAGTCTAACCCTCACGCTAAGAGCCTGAGTCTAACCCTAACCCTAAGAGCCTGAGTCTAACCCTAACCCTAAGAGCCTGAGTCTAACCCTAACCCTAAGAGCCTGAGTCTAACCCTAACCCGAAGAGCCTGAGTCTAACCCTAACCCTAAGAGCCTGAGTCTAACCCTAACCCTAAGAGCCTGAGTCTAACCCTCACCCTAAGAGCCTGAGTCTAACCCTAACCCTAAGAGCCTGAGTCTAACCCTAACCCTAAGAGCCTGAGTCTAACCCTCACCCTAAGAGCCTGAGTCTAACCCTCACCCTAAGAGCCTGAGTCTAACCCTCACCCTAAGAGCCTGAGTCTAACCCTAACCCTAAGAGCCTGAGTCTAACCCTCACGCTAAGAGCCTGAGTCTAACCCTAACCCTAAGAGCCTGAGTCTAACCCTCACCCTAAGAGCCTGAGTCTAACCCTAACCCTAAGAGCCTGAGTCTAACCCTAACCCGAAGAGCCTGAGTCTAACCCTAACCCTAAGAGCCTGAGTCTAACCCTAACCCTAAGAGCCTGAGTCTAACCCTAACCCTACGAGTCTAACCCTAACCCTAACCCTAACCCTAATAGTCTAACCCTAACCCTAACCGTAACCCTAATCCTAAGAGTCTAACCCTAACCCTAACCCTAAGAGTCTAACCCTAACCCTAACCCTAACCCTAACAGTCTAACCCTAACCCTAACCCTAAGAGTCTAACCCTAACCCTTACCCTAACCCTAACCCTGACCCTAACCCTAAGAGTCTAACCCTAACCCTAACCCTAACCCTAAGAGTCTAACCCTAACCCTACCCTAACCCTAAGAGTCTAACCCTAACCCTAAGAGTCTAACCCTAACCCTAAGAGTCTAACCCTAACCCTAACCCTAACCCTAACCCTAAGAGTCTAACCCTAACCCTAAGAGTCTAACCCTAAGAGTCTAACCCTTACCCTAACCCTAACAGTCTAACCTTAACCCTAACCCTAACCCCGGCTGAAGTACCCAAGTATATTTCGCTAGATGGCAGCAGCGCTCCACCAACAGAGCCGGCTGCAGTACCCAAATATATTTCGCTAGATGGCAGCAGCGCTTCACCAACAGCGCCGGCTGCAGTACCCATATATATTTCGCTAGATGGCAGCAGCGCTCCACCAAAAGGGCAGCTACAGTACCCAATTACATTTCGCTAGATGGCAGCAGCGCTCCACCAACCGGGCGGCTGCAGTACCCAATTATATTTCGCTAGATGGCAGCAGCGCTCCACCAACCGGCCGGCTGAAGTACCCAAGTATATTTCGCTAGATGGCAGCAGCGCTCCACCAACAGAGCCGGCTGCAGTACCCAAATATATTTCGCCAGATGGCAGCAGCGCTCCACCAAAAGGGGCCGCCTGCAGTACCCAAATATATTTCGCTAGATGGCAGCAGCGCTCCACCAACCGGTCGGCTGCAGTACCCAAATATATTTCGCTAGATGGCAGCAGCGCTCCACCAACCGGGCGGCTGCAGTACCCAAGTATATTTCGCTAGATGGCAGCAGCGCTCCACCAACCGGGCCGCCTGCAGTACCCAAGTATATGTCGCTAGATGGCAGCAGCGCTCCACCAACAGCGCCGGCTGCAGTACCCAATTACATTTCGCTAGATGGCAGCAGCGCTCCACCAAAAGGGCGGCTGCAGTACCAAATTACATTTCGCTAGATGGCAGCAGCGCTCCACAAAAAGGGCCGGCTGCAGTATCCAAATATATTTCGCTAGATGGCAGCAGCGCTCCACCAAAAGGGCCGGTTGCAGTACCCAAGTATATTTCGCTAGATGGCAGCAGCGCTCCACCAAAAGGGCGGCTGCAGTACCCAATTACATTTCGCTAGATGGCAGCAGCGCTCCACCAGAAGGACGGCTGCAGTACCCAACTACATTTCGCTAGATGGCAGCAGCGCTCCACCAAAAGAGCCGGCTGCAGTACCCAAATATATTTCGCTAGATGGCAGCAGCGCTCCACCAACCGGGCGGCCGCAGTACCCAAATATATTTCGCTAGATGGCAGCAGTGCTCCACCAACAGCGCCGGCTGCAGTACCCAAGTATATGTCGCTAGATGGCAGCAGCGCTCCACCAAAAGGGCGGCTGCAGTACCCAAGTATATTTCGCTAGATGGCAGCAACGCTCCACCAAAAGGGCGGCTGCAGTACCCAATTACATTTCGCTAGATGGCAGCAGCGCTCCACCAACAGCGCCGGCTGCAGTACCCCAGTATATTTCGCTAGATGGCAGCAGCGCTACACCAAAAGGGCGGCTGCAGTACCCAATTACATTTCGCTAGATGGCAGCAGCGCTCCACCAGCAGGGCCGGCTGCAGTACCCAAATATATTTCGCTAGATGGCAGCAGCGCTCCACCAACCGAGCGGCTGCAGTACCCAATTACATTTCGCTAGATGGCAGCAGCGCTCCACCAACAGGGCCGGCTGCAGTACCCAAGTATATTTCGCTAGATGGCAGCAGCGCTCCACCAAAAGGGCGGCTGCAGTACCCAATTACATTTCGCTAGATGGCAGCAGCGATCCACCAACCGGGCGGCTGCAGTACCCAAATATATAGTACTGAGTCTAACCCTAACCCTAAGAGCCTGAGTCTAACCCTAACTCTAAGAGCCTGAGTCTAACCCTAACCCTAAGAGCCTGAGTCTAACCCTAACCCGAAGAGCCTGAGTCTAACCCTAACCCGAAGAGCCTGAGTCTACCCCTATCCCGAAGAGCCTGAGTCTAACCCTCACCCTAAGAGCCTGAGTCTAACCCTCACCCTAAGAGCCTGAGTCTGACACTAACCCTAAGAGCCTGAGTCTAACCCTAACCCTAAGAGCCTGAGTCTAACCCTAACCCGAAGAGCCTGAGTCTAACCCTAACCCTAAGAGCCTGAGTCTAACCCTAACCCTAAGAGCCTGAGTCTAACCCTAACCCTAAGAGCCTGCGTCTAACCCTAACCCTAAGAGCCTGAGTCTAACCCTCACCCTAAGAGCCTGAGTCTAACCCTAACCCTAAGAGCCTGAATCTAACCCTAACCCTAAGAGCCTGAGTCTAACCCTAACCCTAAGAGCCTGAGTCTAACCCAAACCCTAAGAGCCTGAGTCTAACCCT
>NW_027660193.1:2232500-2411000 GCF_963210335.1 Falco punctatus | reverse complement strand
CTGAGTCTAACCCTAACCCTAAGAGCTGAGTCTAACCCTAACCCTAAGAGCCTGAGTTTAACCCTAACCCTAAGAGCCTGAGTCTAACCCTCACCCTAAGAGCCTGAGTCTAACCCTCACCCTAAGAGCCTGAGTTTAACCCTAACCCTAAGAGCCTGAGTCTAACCCTAACCCTAAGAGCCTGAGTCTAACCCTAACCCTAAGAGCCTGAGTCTAACCCTAACCCTAAGAGCCCGATTCTAACACTAACCCTAAGAGCCTGAGTCTAACCCTAACCCTAAGAGCCTGAGTCTAACCCTAACCCTAAGAGCCTGAGTCTAACCCTAACCCTAAGAGCCTGAGTCTAACCCTAACCCGAAGAGCCTGAGTCTAACCCTAACCCTAAGAGCCTGAGTCTAACCCTAACCCTAAGAGCCTGAGTGTAACCCTAACCCTAAGAGCCTGAGTCTAACCCTAACCCTAAGAGCCTGAGTCTAACCCTCACCCTAAGAGCCTGAGTCTAACCCTAACCCTAAGAGCCTGAGTCTAACCCTCACCCTAAGAGCCTGAGTCTAACCCTAACCCTAAAAGCCTGAGTCTAACCCTCACCCTAAGAGCCTGAGTCTAACCCTAACCCTAAGAGCCTGAGTTTAACCCTAACCCTAAGAGCCTGAGTCTAACCCTAACCCTAAGAGCCTGAGTCTAACCCTAACCCTAAGAGCCTGAGTCTAACCCTAACCCGAAGAGCCTGAGTCTAACACTAACCCGAAGAGCCTGAGTCTAACCCTCACCCTAAGAGCCTGAGTCTAACCCTAACCCGAAGAGCCTGAGTCTAACCCTAACCCTAAGAGCCTGAGTCTAACCCTAACCCTAAGAGCCTGAGTCTAACCCTAAGCCTAAGAGCCTGAGTCTAACCCTAACCCTAAGAGCCTGAGTCTAACCCTCACCCTAAGAGCCTGAGTCTAACCCTAACCCTAAGAGCCTGAGTCTAACCCTAACCCTAAGAGCCTGAGTCTAACCCTCACCCTAAGAGCCTGAGTCTAACCCTCACCCTAAGAGCCTGAGTCTAACCCTAACCCTAAGAGCCTGAGTCTAACCCTAACCCTAAGAGCCTGAGTCTAACCCTAACCCTAAGAGCCTGAGTCTAACCCTAACCCTAAGAGCCTGAGTCTAACCCTAACCCTAAGAGCCTGAGTCTAACCCTCACCCTAAGAGCCTGAGTCTAACCCTCACCCTAAGAGCCTGAGTCTAACCCTAACCCGAAGAGCCTGAGTCTAACCCTAACCCTAAGAGCCTGAGTCTAACCCTCACCCTAAGAGCCTGAGTCTAACCCTCACCCTAAGAGCCTGAGTCTAACCCTAACCCTAAGAGCCTGAGTCTAACCCTAACCCTAAGAGCCTGAGTCTAACCCTAACCCTAAGAGCCTGAGTCTAACCCTAACCCTAAGAGCCTGAGTTTAACCCTCACCCTAAGAGCCTGAGTCTAACCCTCACCCTAAGAGCCTGAGTCTAACCCTCACCCTAAGAGCCTGAGTCTAACCCTAACCCGAAGAGCCCGATTCTAACACTAACCCTAAGAGCCTGAGTCTAACCCTAACCCTAAGAGCCTGAGTGTAACCCTAACCCTAAGAGCCTGAGTCTAACCCTAACCCTAAGAGCCTGAGTCTAACCCTCACCCTAAGAGCCTGAGTCTAACCCTAACCCTAAGAGCCTGAGTCTAACCCTCACCCTAAGAGCCTGAGTCTAACCCTAACCCTAAAAGCCTGAGTCTAACCCTCACCCTAAGAGCCTGAGTCTAACCCTAACCCTAAGAGCCTGAGTTTAACCCTAACCCTAAGAGCCTGAGTCTAACCCTAACCCTAAGAGCCTGAGTCTAACCCTAACCCTAAGAGCCTGAGTCTAACCCTAACCCGAAGAGCCTGAGTCTAACACTAACCCGAAGAGCCTGAGTCTAACCCTCACCCTAAGAGCCTGAGTCTAACCCTAACCCGAAGAGCCTGAGTCTAACCCTAACCCTAAGAGCCTGAGTCTAACCCTAACCCGAAGAGCCTGAGTCTAACCCTAAGCCTAAGAGCCTGAGTCTAACCCTCACCCTAAGAGCCTGAGTCTAACCCTCACCCTAAGAGCCTGAGTCTAACCCTAACCCTAAGAGCCTGAGTCTAACCCTAACCCTAAGAGCCTGAGTCTAACCCTCACCCTAAGAGCCTGAGTCTAACCCTCACCCTAAGAGCCTGAGTCTAACCCTAACCCTAAGAGCCTGAGTCTAACCCCTCACCCTAAGAGCCTGAGTCTAACCCTCACCCTAAGAGCCTGAGTCTAACCCTAACCCTAAGAGCCTGAGTCTAACCCTCACCCTAAGAGCCTGAGTCTAACCCTAACCCGAAGAGCCTGAGTCTAACCCTCACCCTAAGAGCCTGAGTCTAACCCTAACCCGAAGAGCCTGAGTCTAACCCTCACCCTAAGAGCCTGAGTCTAACCCTAACCCTAAGAGCCTGAGTCTAACCCTAACCCTAAAAGCCTGAGTCTAACCCTCACCCTAAGAGCCTGAGTCTAACCCTAACCCTAAGAGCCTGAGTCTAACCCTAACCCTAAGAGCCTGAGTCTAACCCTAACCCTAAGAGCCTGAGTCTAACCCTAACCCTAAGAGCCTGAGTCTAACCCTAACCCTAAGAGCCTGAGTCTAACCCTCACCCTAAGAGCCTGAGTCTAACCCTAACCCGAAGAGCCTGAGTCTAACCCTCACCCTAAGAGCCTGAGTCTAACCCTAACCCTAAGAGCCTGAGTCTAACCCTAACCCTAAGAGCCTGAGTCTAACCCTCACCCTAAGAGCCTGAGTCTAACCCTAACCCTAAGAGCCTGAGTCTAACCCTAACCCTAAGAGCCTGAGTCTAACCCTCACCCTAAGAGCCTGAGTCTAACCCTAACCCTAAGAGCCTGAGTCTAACCCTCACCCTAAGAGCCTGAGTCTAACCCTAACCCTAAAAGCCTGAGTCTAACCCTCACCCTAAGAGCCTGAGTCTAACCCTAACCCTAAGAGCCTGAGTTTAACCCTAACCCTAAGAGCCTGAGTCTAACCCTAACCCTAAGAGCCTGAGTCTAACCCTAACCCTAAGAGCCTGAGTCTAACCCTAACCCTAAGAGCCTGAGTCTAACACTAACCCGAAGAGCCTGAGTCTAACCCTCACCCTAAGAGCCTGAGTCTAACCCTCACCCTAAGAGCCTGAGTCTAACCCTAACCCTAAGAGCCTGAGTCTAACCCTAACCCTAAGAGCCTGAGTTTAACCCTAACCCTAAGAGCCTGAGTCTAACCCTAACCCTAAGAGCCTGAGTCTAACCCTCACCCTAAGAGCCTGAGTCTAACCCTAACCCTAAGAGCCTGAGTCTAACCCTAACCCGAAGAGCCTGAGTCTAACACTAACCCTAAGAGCCTGAGTCTAACCCTAACCCTAAGAGCCTGAGTCTAACCCTCACCCTAAGAGCCTGAGTCTAACCCTAACCCTAAAAGCCTGAGTCTAACCCTAACCCTAAGAGCCTGAGTCTAACCCTAACCCTAAGAGCCTGAGTCTAACCCTAACCCTAAGAGCCTGAGTCTAACCCTAACCCTAAGAGCCTGAGTCTAACCCTCACCCTAAGAGCCTGAGTCTAACCCTCACCCTAAGAGCCTGAGTCTAACCCTCACCCTAAGAGCCTGAGTCTAACCCTCACCCTAAGAGCCTGAGTCTAACCCTAACCCTAAGAGCCTGAGTCTAACCCTCACCCTAAGAGCCTGAGTCTAACCCTAACCCTAAGAGCCTGAGTCTAACCCTAACCCTAAGAGCCTGAGTCTAACCCTAACCCGAAGAGCCTGAGTCTAACCCTCACCCTAAGAGCCTGAGTCTAACCCTAACCCTAAGAGCCTGAGTCTAACCCTAACCCGAAGAGCCTGAGTCTAACCCTAACCCGAAGAGCCTGAGTCTAACCCTAACCCGAAGAGCCTGAGTCTAACCCTAACCCTAAGAGCCTGAGTCTAACCCTCACCCTAAGAGCCTGAGTCTAACCCTCACCCTAAGAGCCTGAGTCTAACCCTAACCCTAAGAGCCTGAGTCTAACCCTAACCCTAAGAGCCTGAGTTTAACCCTAACCCTAAGAGCCTGAGTCTAACCCTCACCCTAAGAGCCTGAGTCTAACCCTCACCCTAAGAGCCTGAGTTTAACCCTAACCCTAAGAGCCTGAGTCTAACCCTAACCCTAAGAGCCTGAGTCTAACCCTAACCCTAAGAGCCTGAGTCTAACCCTAACCCGAAGAGCCCGATTCTAACACTAACCCTAAGAGCCTGAGTCTAACCCTAACCCTAAGAGCCTGAGTCTAACCCTAACCCTAAGAGCCTGAGTCTAACCCTAACCCTAAGAGCCTGAGTCTAACCCTAACCCGAAGAGCCTGAGTCTAACCCTAACCCTAAGAGCCTGAGTCTAACCCTAACCCTAAGAGCCTGAGTGTAACCCTAACCCTAAGAGCCTGAGTCTAACCCTAACCCTAAGAGCCTGAGTCTAACCCTCACCCTAAGAGCCTGAGTCTAACCCTAACCCTAAGAGCCTGAGTCTAACCCTCACCCTAAGAGCCTGAGTCTAACCCTAACCCTAAAAGCCTGAGTCTAACCCTCACCCTAAGAGCCTGAGTCTAACCCTAACCCTAAGAGCCTGAGTTTAACCCTAACCCTAAGAGCCTGAGTCTAACCCTAACCCTAAGAGCCTGAGTCTAACCCTAACCCTAAGAGCCTGAGTCTAACCCTAACCCGAAGAGCCTGAGTCTAACACTAACCCGAAGAGCCTGAGTCTAACCCTCACCCTAAGAGCCTGAGTCTAACCCTAACCCGAAGAGCCTGAGTCTAACCCTAACCCTAAGAGCCTGAGTCTAACCCTAACCCGAAGAGCCTGAGTCTAACCCTAAGCCTAAGAGCCTGAGTCTAACCCTAACCCTAAGAGCCTGAGTCTAACCCTCACCCTAAGAGCCTGAGTCTAACCCTAACCCTAAGAGCCTGAGTCTAACCCTAACCCTAAGAGCCTGAGTCTAACCCTCACCCTAAGAGCCTGAGTCTAACCCTCACCCTAAGAGCCTGAGTCTAACCCTAACCCTAAGAGCCTGAGTCTAACCCTAACCCTAAGAGCCTGAGTCTAACCCTAACCCTAAGAGCCTGAGTCTAACCCTAACCCTAAGAGCCTGAGTCTAACCCTAACCCTAAGAGCCTGAGTCTAACCCTCACCCTAAGAGCCTGAGTCTAACCCTCACCCTAAGAGCCTGAGTCTAACCCTAACCCGAAGAGCCTGAGTCTAACCCTAACCCTAAGAGCCTGAGTCTAACCCTCACCCTAAGAGCCTGAGTCTAACCCTCACCCTAAGAGCCTGAGTCTAACCCTAACCCTAAGAGCCTGAGTCTAACCCTAACCCTAAGAGCCTGAGTCTAACCCTAACCCTAAGAGCCTGAGTCTAACCCTAACCCTAAGAGCCTGAGTTTAACCCTCACCCTAAGAGCCTGAGTCTAACCCTCACCCTAAGAGCCTGAGTCTAACCCTCACCCTAAGAGCCTGAGTCTAACCCTAACCCGAAGAGCCCGATTCTAACACTAACCCTAAGAGCCTGAGTCTAACCCTAACCCTAAGAGCCTGAGTGTAACCCTAACCCTAAGAGCCTGAGTCTAACCCTAACCCTAAGAGCCTGAGTCTAACCCTCACCCTAAGAGCCTGAGTCTAACCCTAACCCTAAGAGCCTGAGTCTAACCCTCACCCTAAGAGCCTGAGTCTAACCCTAACCCTAAAAGCCTGAGTCTAACCCTCACCCTAAGAGCCTGAGTCTAACCCTAACCCTAAGAGCCTGAGTTTAACCCTAACCCTAAGAGCCTGAGTCTAACCCTAACCCTAAGAGCCTGAGTCTAACCCTAACCCTAAGAGCCTGAGTCTAACCCTAACCCGAAGAGCCTGAGTCTAACACTAACCCGAAGAGCCTGAGTCTAACCCTCACCCTAAGAGCCTGAGTCTAACCCTAACCCGAAGAGCCTGAGTCTAACCCTAACCCTAAGAGCCTGAGTCTAACCCTAACCCGAAGAGCCTGAGTCTAACCCTAAGCCTAAGAGCCTGAGTCTAACCCTCACCCTAAGAGCCTGAGTCTAACCCTCACCCTAAGAGCCTGAGTCTAACCCTAACCCTAAGAGCCTGAGTCTAACCCTAACCCTAAGAGCCTGAGTCTAACCCTCACCCTAAGAGCCTGAGTCTAACCCTCACCCTAAGAGCCTGAGTCTAACCCTAACCCTAAGAGCCTGAGTCTAACCCTCACCCTAAGAGCCTGAGTCTAACCCTCACCCTAAGAGCCTGAGTCTAACCCTCACCCTAAGAGCCTGAGTCTAACCCTCACCCTAAGAGCCTGAGTCTAACCCTCACCCTAAGAGCCTGAGTCTAACCCTAACCCGAAGAGCCTGAGTCTAACCCTCACCCTAAGAGCCTGAGTCTAACCCTAACCCGAAGAGCCTGAGTCTAACCCTAACCCTAAGAGCCTGAGTCTAACCCTAACCCTAAGAGCCTGAGTCTAACCCTAACCCTAAAAGCCTGAGTCTAACCCTCACCCTAAGAGCCTGAGTCTAACCCTAACCCTAAGAGCCTGAGTCTAACCCTAACCCTAAGAGCCTGAGTCTAACCCTAACCCTAAGAGCCTGAGTCTAACCCTAACCCTAAGAGCCTGAGTCTAACCCTAACCCTAAGAGCCTGAGTCTAACCCTCACCCTAAGAGCCTGAGTCTAACCCTAACCCGAAGAGCCTGAGTCTAACCCTCACCCTAAGAGCCTGAGTCTAACCCTAACCCTAAGAGCCTGAGTCTAACCCTAACCCTAAGAGCCTGAGTCTAACCCTCACCCTAAGAGCCTGAGTCTAACCCTAACCCTAAGAGCCTGAGTCTAACCCTAACCCTAAGAGCCTGAGTCTAACCCTCACCCTAAGAGCCTGAGTCTAACCCTAACCCTAAGAGCCTGAGTCTAACCCTCACCCTAAGAGCCTGAGTCTAACCCTAACCCTAAAAGCCTGAGTCTAACCCTCACCCTAAGAGCCTGAGTCTAACCCTAACCCTAAGAGCCTGAGTTTAACCCTAACCCTAAGAGCCTGAGTCTAACCCTAACCCTAAGAGCCTGAGTCTAACCCTAACCCTAAGAGCCTGAGTCTAACCCTAACCCTAAGAGCCTGAGTCTAACACTAACCCGAAGAGCCTGAGTCTAACCCTCACCCTAAGAGCCTGAGTCTAACCCTCACCCTAAGAGCCTGAGTCTAACCCTAACCCTAAGAGCCTGAGTCTAACCCTAACCCTAAGAGCCTGAGTTTAACCCTAACCCTAAGAGCCTGAGTCTAACCCTAACCCTAAGAGCCTGAGTCTAACCCTCACCCTAAGAGCCTGAGTCTAACCCTAACCCTAAGAGCCTGAGTCTAACCCTAACCCGAAGAGCCTGAGTCTAACACTAACCCTAAGAGCCTGAGTCTAACCCTAACCCTAAGAGCCTGAGTCTAACCCTCACCCTAAGAGCCTGAGTCTAACCCTAACCCTAAAAGCCTGAGTCTAACCCTAACCCTAAGAGCCTGAGTCTAACCCTAACCCTAAGAGCCTGAGTCTAACCCTAACCCTAAGAGCCTGAGTCTAACCCTAACCCTAAGAGCCTGAGTCTAACCCTCACCCTAAGAGCCTGAGTCTAACCCTCACCCTAAGAGCCTGAGTCTAACCCTCACCCTAAGAGCCTGAGTCTAACCCTCACCCTAAGAGCCTGAGTCTAACCCTAACCCTAAGAGCCTGAGTCTAACCCTCACCCTAAGAGCCTGAGTCTAACCCTAACCCTAAGAGCCTGAGTCTAACCCTAACCCTAAGAGCCTGAGTCTAACCCTAACCCGAAGAGCCTGAGTCTAACCCTCACCCTAAGAGCCTGAGTCTAACCCTAACCCTAAGAGCCTGAGTCTAACCCTAACCCGAAGAGCCTGAGTCTAACCCTAACCCGAAGAGCCTGAGTCTAACCCTAACCCGAAGAGCCTGAGTCTAACCCTAACCCTAAGAGCCTGAGTCTAACCCTAACCCTAAGAGCCTGAGTCTAACCCTAACCCGAAGAGCCTGAGTCTAACCCTCACCCTAAGAGCCTGAGTCTAACCCTCACCCTAAGAGCCTGAGTCTAACCCTAACCCGAAGAGCCTGAGTCTAAGCCTAACCCTAAGAGCCTGAGTCTAAGCCTAACCCTAAGAGCCTGAGTCTAACCCTCACCCTAAGAGCCTGAGTCTAACCCTCACCCTAAGAGCCTGAGTCTAACCCTCACCCTAAGAGCCTGAGTTTAACCCTAACCCTAAGAGCCTGAGTCTAACCCTCACCCTAAGAGCCTGAGTCTAACCCTCACCCTAAGAGCCTGAGTCTATCCCTAACCCTAAGAGCCCGAGTCTAACCCTAACCCGAAGAGCCCGATTCTAACACTAACCCTAAGAGCCTGAGTCTAACCCTAACCCTAAGAGCCTGAGTCTAACCCTAACCCTAAGAGCCTGAGTCTAACCCTAACCCTAAGAGCCTGAGTCTAACCCTAACCCTAAGAGCCTGAGTCTAACCCTAACCCTAAGAGCCTGAGTCTAACCCTAACCCGAAGAGCCTGAGTCTAACCCTAACCCTAAGAGCCTGAGTCTAACCCTCACCCTAAGAGCCTGAGTCTAACCCTAACCCTAAGAGCCTGAGTCTAACCCTCACCCTAAGAGCCTGAGTCTAACCCTAACCCTAAGAGCCTGAGTCTAACCCTAACCCTAAGAGCCTGAGTCTAACCCTAACCCTAAGAGCCTGAGTCTAACCCTAACCCTAAGAGCCTGAGTCTAACCCTAACCCGAAGAGCCTGAGTCTAACACTAACCCGAAGAGCCTGAGTCTAACCCTCACCCTAAGAGCCTGAGTCTAACCCTAACCCGAAGAGCCTGAGTCTAACCCTAACCCGAAGAGCCTGAGTCTAACCCTAACCCTAAGAGCCTGAGTCTAACCCTAACCCTAAGAGCCTGAGTCTAACCCTCACCCTAAGAGCCTGAGTCTAACCCTAACCCTAAGAGCCTGAGTCTAACCCTAACCCTAAGAGCCTGAGTCTAACCCTCACCCTAAGAGCCTGAGTCTAACCCTCACCCTAAGAGCCTGAGTCTAACCCTAACCCTAAGAGCCTGAGTCTAACCCTCACCCTAAGAGCCTGAGTCTAACCCTAACCCTAAGAGCCTGAGTCTAACCCTCACCCTAAGAGCCTGAGTCTAACCCTAACCCGAAGAGCCTGAGTCTAACCCTAACCCTAAGAGCCTGAGTCTAACCCTCACCCTAAGACCCTGAGTCTAACCCTCACCCTAAGAGCCTGAGTCTAACCCTCACCCTAAGAGCCTGAGTCTAACCCTAACCCTAAGAGCCTGAGTCTAACCCTAACCCTAAGAGCCTGAGTCTAACCCTAACCCTAAGAGCCTGAGTTTAACCCTAACCCTAAGAGCCTGAGTCTAACCCTAACCCTAAGAGCCTGAGTCTAACCCTCACCCTAAGAGCCTGAGTCTAACCCTAACCCGAAGAGCCTGAGTCTAACCCTAACCCTAAGAGCCTGAGTGTAACCCTAACCCTAAGAGCCTGAGTCTAACCCTAACCCTAAGAGCCTGAGTCTAACCCTCACCCTAAGACCCTGAGTCTAACCCTAACCCTAAGAGCCTGAGTCTAACCCTCACCCTAAGAGCCTGAGTCTAACCCTAACCCTAAAAGCCTGAGTCTAACCCTCACCCTAAGAGCCTGAGTCTAACCCTAACCCTAAGAGCCTGAGTCTAACCCTAACCCTAAGAGCCTGAGTTTAACCCTAACCCTAAGAGCCTGAGTCTAACCCTAACCCTAAGAGCCTGAGTCTAACCCTAACCCTAAGAGCCTGAGTCTAACCCTCACCCTAAGAGCCTGAGTCTAACCCTAACCCGAAGAGCCTGAGTCTAACCCTAACCCGAAGAGCCTGAGTCTAACACTAACCCTAAGAGCCTGAGTCTAACCCTCACCCTAAGAGCCTGAGTCTAACCCTAACCCGAAGAGCCTGAGTCTAACCCTAACCCGAAGAGCCTGAGTCTAACACTAACCCTAAGAGCCTGAGTCTAACCCTAACCCTAAGAGCCTGAGTCTAACCCTCACCCTAAGAGCCTGAGTCTAACCCTAACCCTAAAAGCCTGAGTCTAACCCTCACCCGAAGAGCCTGAGTCTAACCCTAACCCTAAGAGCCTGAGTCTAACCCTAACCCGAAGAGCCTGAGTCTAACCCTAACCCTAAGAGCCTGAGTCTAACCCTAACCCTAAGAGCCTGAGTCTAACCCTCACCCTAAGAGCCTGAGTCTAACCCTAACCCGAAGAGCCTGAGTCTAACCCTCACCCTAAGAGCCTGAGTCTAACCCTAACCCTAAGAGCCTGAGTCTAACCCTCACCCTAAGAGCCTGAGTCTAACCCTAACCCTAAGAGCCTGAGTCTAACCCTAACCCTAAGAGCCTGAGTCTAACCCTAACCCGAAGAGCCTGAGTCTAACCCTCACCCTAAGAGCCTGAGTCTAACCCTAACCCTAAGAGCCTGAGTCTAACCCTAACCCGAAGAGCCTGAGTCTAACCCTAACCCGAAGAGCCTGAGTCTAACCCTAACCCTAAGAGCCTGAGTCTAACCCTAACCCTAAGAGCCTGAGTCTAACCCTAACCCGAAGAGCCTGAGTCTAACCCTCACCCTAAGAGCCTGAGTCTAACCCTCACCCTAAGAGCCTGAGTCTAACCCTAACCCGAAGAGCCTGAGTCTAACCCTAACCCTAAGAGCCTGAGTGTAACCCTAACCCTAAGAGCCTGAGTCTAACCCTCACCCTAAGAGCCTGAGTCTAACCCTCACCCTAAGAGCCTGAGTCTAACCCTCACCCTAAGAGCCTGAGTTTAACCCTAACCCTAAGAGCCTGAGTCTAACCCTAACCCTAAGAGCCTGAGTCTAACCCTCACCCTAAGAGCCCGAGTCTAACCCTAACCCGAAGAGCCCGATTCTAACACTAACCCTAAGAGCCTGAGTCTAACCCTAACCCTAAGAGCCTGAGTCTAACCCTAACCCTAAGAGCCTGAGTCTAACCCTAACCCGAAGAGCCTGAGTCTAACCCTAACCCTAAGAGCCTGAGTCTAACCCTAACCCTAAGAGCCTGAGTCTAACCCTCACCCTAAGAGCCTGAGTCTAACCCTAACCCTAAGAGCCTGAGTCTAACCCTAACCCTAAGAGCCTGAGTCTAACCCTCACCCTAAGAGCCTGAGTCTAACCCTAACCCTAAGAGCCTGAGTCTAACCCTAACCCTAAGAGCCTGAGTCTAACCCTCACCCTAAGAGCCTGAGTCTAACCCTAACCCGAAGAGCCTGAGTCTAACCCTCACCCTAAGAGCCTGAGTCTAACCCTAACCCTAAGAGCCTGAGTCTAACCCTAACCCGAAGAGCCTGAGTCTAACCCTAACCCTAAGAGCCTGAGTCTAACCCTAACCCTAAGAGCCTGAGTCTAACCCTAACCCTAAGAGCCTGAGTCTAACCCTCACCCTAAGAGCCTGCGTCTAACCCTAACCCTAAGAGCCTGAGTCTAACCCTCACCCTAAGAGCCTGAGTCTAACCCTAACCCTAAAAGCCTGAGTCTAACCCTCACCCTAAGAGCCTGAGTCTAACCCTAACCCTAAGAGCCTGAGTTTAACCCTAACCCTAAGAGCCTGAGTCTAACCCTAACCCTAAGAGCCTGAGTCTAACCCTAACCCTAAGAGCCTGAGTCTAACCCTAACCCTAAGAGCCTGAGTCTAACACTAACCCGAAGAGCCTGAGTCTAACCCTCACCCTAAGAGCCTGAGTCTAACCCTAACCCGAAGAGCCTGAGTCTAACCCTAACCCGAAGAGCCTGAGTCTAACACTAACCCGAAGAGCCTGAGTCTAACCCTAACCCTAAGAGCCTGAGTCTAACCCTAACCCTAAGAGCCTGAGTCTAACCCTCACCCTAAGAGCCTGAGTCTAACCCTAACCCTAAGAGCCTGAGTCTAACCCTAACCCTAAGAGCCTGAGTCTAACCCTCACCCTAAGAGCCTGAGTCTAACCCTCACCCTAAGAGCCTGAGTCTAACCCTAAGCCTAAGAGCCTGAGTCTAACCCTAACCCTAAGAGCCTGAGTCTAACCCTCACCCTAAGAGCCTGAGTCTAACCCTAACCCGAAGAGCCTGAGTCTAACCCTAACCCTAAGAGCCTGAGTCTAACCCTCACCCTAAGACCCTGAGTCTAACCCTAACCCTAAGAGCCTGAGTCTAACCCTCACCCTAAGAGCCTGAGTCTAACCCTCACCCTAAGAGCCTGAGTCTAACCCTAACCCTAAGAGCCTGAGTCTAACCCTAACCCTAAGAGCCTGAGTTTAACCCTAACCCTAAGAGCCTGAGTCTAACCCTAACCCTAAGAGCCTGAGTCTAACCCTCACCCTAAGAGCCTGAGTCTAACCCTAACCCTAAGAGCCTGAGTCTAACCCTAACCCGAAGAGCCTGAGTCTAACACTAACCCTAAGAGCCTGAGTCTAACCCTAACCCTAAGAGCCTGAGTCTAACCCTCACCCTAAGAGCCTGAGTCTAACCCTAACCCTAAAAGCCTGAGTCTAACCCTCACCCGAAGAGCCTGAGTCTAACCCTAACCCTAAGAGCCTGAGTCTAACCCTCACCCTAAGAGCCTGAGTCTAACCCTAACCCTAAGAGCCTGAGTCTAACCCTCACCCTAAGAGCCTGAGTCTAACCCTAACCCGAAGAGCCTGAGTCTAACCCTCACCCTAAGAGCCTGAGTCTAACCCTAACCCTAAGAGCCTGAGTCTAACCCTCACCCTAAGAGCCTGAGTCTAACCCTAACCCTAAGAGCCTGAGTCTAACCCTAACCCTAAGAGCCTGAGTCTAACCCTAACCCGAAGAGCCTGAGTCTAACCCTCACCCTAAGAGCCTGAGTCTAACCCTAACCCTAAGAGCCTGAGTCTAACCCTAACCCGAAGAGCCTGAGTCTAACCCTAACCCGAAGAGCCTGAGTCTAACCCTAACCCTAAGAGCCTGAGTCTAACCCTAACCCTAAGAGCCTGAGTCTAACCCTAACCCTAAGAGCCTGAGTCTAACCCTAACCCGAAGAGCCTGAGTCTAACCCTCACCCTAAGAGCCTGAGTCTAACCCTCACCCTAAGAGCCTGAGTCTAACCCTAACCCGAAGAGCCTGAGTCTAACCCTAACCCTAAGAGCCTGAGTGTAACCCTAACCCTAAGAGCCTGAGTCTAACCCTAACCCTAAGAGCCTGAGTCTAACCCTCACCCTAAAAGCCTGAGTCTAACCCTCACCCTAAGAGCCTGAGTCTAACCCTAACCCTAAAAGCCTGAGTCTAACCCTCACCCTAAGAGCCTGAGTCTAACCCTAACCCTAAGAGCCTGAGTTTAACCCTAACCCCAAGAGCCTGAGTCTAACCCTAACCCGAAGAGCCTGAGTCTAACCCTAACCCTAAGAGCCTGAGTCTAACCCTAACCCTAAGAGCCTGAGTCTAACCCTAACCCGAAGAGCCTGAGTCTAACCCTCACCCTAAGAGCCTGAGTCTAACCCTAACCCGAAGAGCCTGAGTCTAACCCTAACCCGAAGAGCCTGAGTCTAACCCTAACCCGAAGAGCCTGAGTCTAACCCTAACCCTAAGAGCCTGAGTCTAACCCTAACCCGAAGAGCCTGAGTCTAACCCTAACCCGAAGAGCCTGAGTCTAACCCTAACCCTAAGAGCCTGAGTCTAACCCTAACCCTAAGAGCCTGAGTCTAACCCTCACCCTAAGAGCCTGAGTCTAACCCTCACCCTAAGAGCCTGAGTCTAACCCTAACCCTAAGAGCCTGAGTCTAACCCTAACCCTAAGAGCCTGAGTCTAACCCTCACCCGAAGAGCCTGAGTCTAACCCTAACCCGAAGAGCCTGAGTCTAACCCTAACCCTAAGAGCCTGAGTCTAACCCTCACCCTAAGACCCTGAGTCTAACCCTAACCCTAAGAGCCTGAGTCTAACCCTCACCCTAAGAGCCTGAGTCTAACCCTCACCCTAAGAGCCTGAGTCTAACCCTAACCCTAAGAGCCTGAGTCTAACCCTAACCCTAAGAGCCTGAGTTTAACCCTAACCCTAAGAGCCTGAGTCTAACCCTCACCCTAAGAGCCTGAGTCTAACCCTCACCCTAAGAGCCTGAGTTTAACCCTAACCCTAAGAGCCTGAGTCTAACCCTAACCCTAAGAGCCTGAGTCTAACCCTCACCCTAAGAGCCTGAGTCTAACCCTAACCCGAAGAGCCCGATTCTAACACTAACACTAAGAGCCTGAGTCTAACCCTAACCCTAAGAGCCTGAGTCTAACCCTAACCCTAAGAGCCTGAGTCTAACCCTAACCCTAAGAGCCTGAGTCTAACCCTAACCCGAAGAGCCTGAGTCTAACCCTAACCCTAAGAGCCTGAGTCTAACCCTAACCCTAAGAGCCTGAGTGTAACCCTAACCCTAAGAGCCTGAGTCTAACCCTAACCCTAAGAGCCTGAGTCTAACCCTCACCCTAAGAGCCTGAGTCTAACCCTAACCCTAAGAGCCTGAGTTTAACCCTAACCCCAAGAGCCTGAGTCTAACCCTAACCCGAAGAGCCTGAGTCTAACCCTAACCCTAAGAGCCTGAGTCTAACCCTAACCCTAAGAGCCTGAGTCTAACACTAACCCGAAGAGCCTGAGTCTAACCCTCACCCTAAGAGCCTGAGTCTAACCCTAACCCGAAGAGCCTGAGTCTAACCCTAACCCGAAGAGCCTGAGTCTAACCCTAACCCGAAGAGCCTGAGTCTAACCCTAACCCTAAGAGCCTGAGTCTAACCCTAACCCGAAGAGCCTGAGTCTAACCCTAACCCGAAGAGCCTGAGTCTAACCCTAACCCTAAGAGCCTGAGTTTAACCCTAACCCTAAGAGCCTGAGTCTAACCCTAACCCTAAGAGCCTGAGTCTAACCCTCACCCTAAGAGCCTGAGTCTAACCCTAACCCTAAGAGCCTGAGTCTAACCCTCACCCGAAGAGCCTGAGTCTAACCCTAACCCTAAGAGCCTGAGTTTAACCCTAACCCTAAGAGCCTGAGTCTAACCCTCACCCTAATAGCCTGAGTCTAACCCTAACCCTAAGAGCCTGAGTCTAACCCTCACCCTAAGAGCCTGAGTCTAACCCTAACCCTAAAAGCCTGAGTCTAACCGTCACCCTAAGAGCCTGAGTCTAACCCTAACCCTAAGAGCCTGAGTCTAACCCTCACCCTAAGAGCCTGAGTCTAACCCTAACCCTAAGAGCCTGAGTCTAACCCTAACCCTAAGAGCCTGAGTTTAACCCTAACCCTAAGAGCCTGAGTCTAACCCTAACCCTAAGAGCCTGAGTCTAACCCTCACCCTAAGAGCCTGAGTCTAACCCTAACCCTAAGAGCCTGAGTCTAACCCTAACCCTAAGAGCCTGAGTCTAACACTAACCCGAAGAGCCTGAGTCTAACCCTCACCCTAAGAGCCTGAGTCTAACCCTAACCCTAAGAGCCTGAGTCTAACCCTAACCCGAAGAGCCTGAGTCTAACCCTAACCCGAAGAGCCTGAGTCTAACCCTAACCCTAAGAGCCTGAGTGTAACCCTAACCCTAAGAGCCTGAGTCTAACCCTAACCCTAAGAGCCTGAGTCTAACCCTCACCCTAATAGCCTGAGTCTAACCCTAACCCTAAGAGCCTGAGTCTAACCCTCACCCTAAGAGCCTGAGTCTAACCCTAACCCTAAAAGCCTGAGTCTAACCCTCACCCTAAGAGCCTGAGTCTAACCCTAACCCTAAGAGCCTGAGTTTAACCCTAACCCTAAGAGCCTGAGTCTAACCCTAACCCTAAGAGCCTGAGTCTAACCCTAACCCTAAGAGCCTGAGTCTAACCCTAACCCTAAGAGCCTGAGTCTAACACTAACCCGAAGAGCCTGAGTCTAACCCTCACCCTAAGAGCCTGAGTCTAACCCTAACCCGAAGAGCCTGAGTCTAACCCTAACCCGAAGAGCCTGAGTCTAACCCTAACCCTAAGAGCCTGAGTCTAACCCTAACCCTAAGAGCCTGAGTCTAACCCTCACCCTAAGAGCCTGAGTCTAACCCTCACCCTAAGAGCCTGAGTCTAACCCTCACCCTAAGAGCCTGAGTCTAACCCTCACCCTAAGAGCCTGAGTCTAACCCTAACCCTAAGAGCCTGAGTCTAACCCTCACCCTAAGAGCCTGAGTCTAACCCTAACCCGAAGAGCCTGAGTCTAACCCTCACCCTAAGAGCCTGAGTCTAACCCTAACCCTAAGAGCCTGAGTCTAACCCTCACCCTAAGAGCCTGAGTCTAACCCTCACCCTAAGAGCCTGAGTCTAACCCTAACCCTAAGAGCCTGAGTTTAACCCTAACCCTAAGAGCCTGAGTCTAACCCTAACCCTAAGAGCCTGAGTCTAACCCTCACCCTAAGAGCCTGAGTCTAACCCTAACCCTAAGAGCCTGAGTCTAACCCTAACCCTAAGAGCCTGAGTCTAACCCTAACCCGAAGAGCCTGAGTCTAACCCTAACCCTAAGAGCCTGAGTCTAACCCTAACCCTAAGAGCCTGAGTCTAACCCTAACCCTAAGAGCCTGAGTCTAACCCTAACCCTAAGAGCCTGAGTCTAACCCTAACCCTAAGAGCCTGAGTGTAACCCTAACCCTAAGAGCCTGAGTCTAACCCTAACCCTAAGAGCCTGAGTCTAACCCTAACCCGAAGAGCCTGAGTCTAACCCTAACCCTAAGAGCCTGAGTCTAACCCTAACCCTAAAAGCCTGAGTCTAACCCTCACCCTAAGAGCCTGAGTCTAACCCTAACCCTAAGAGCCTGAGTCTAACCCTAACCCTAAGAGCCTGAGTTTAACCCTAACCCTAAGAGCCTGAGTTTAACCCTAACCCTAAGAGCCTGAGTCTAACCCTAACCCTAAGAGCCTGAGTCTAACCCTAACCCTAAGAGCCTGAGTCTAACCCTAACCCGAAGAGCCTGAGTCTAACCCTCACCCTAAGAGCCTGAGTCTAACCCTAACCCTAAGAGCCTGAGTCTAACCCTAACCCTAAGAGCCTGAGTCTAACCCTAACCCGAAGAGCCTGAGTCTAACCCTCACCCTAAGAGCCTGAGTCTAACCCTAACCCTAAGAGCCTGAGTCTAACCCTAACCCTAAGAGCCTGAGTGTAACCCTAACCCTAAGAGCCTGAGTCTAACCCTAACCCTAAGAGCCTGAGTCTAACCCTAACCCGAAGAGCCTGAGTCTAACCCTAACCCTAAGAGCCTGAGTCTAACCCTCACCCTAAGAGCCTGAGTCTAACCCTAACCCTAAAAGCCTGAGTCTAACCCTCACCCTAAGAGCCTGAGTCTAACCCTAACCCTAAGAGCCTGAGTCTAACCCTAACCCTAAGAGCCTGAGTCTAACCCTAACCCGAAGAGCCTGAGTCTAACCCTAACCCTAAGAGCCTGAGTCTAACCCTAACCCTAAGAGCCTGAGTGTAACCCTAACCCTAAGAGCCTGAGTCTAACCCTAACCCTAAGAGCCTGAGTCTAACCCTAACCCGAAGAGCCTGAGTCTAACCCTAACCCTAAGAGCCTGAGTCTAACCCTCACCCTAAGAGCCTGAGTCTAACCCTAACCCTAAAAGCCTGAGTCTAACCCTCACCCTAAGAGCCTGAGTCTAACCCTAACCCTAAGAGCCTGAGTCTAACCCTAACCCTAAGAGCCTGAGTTTAACCCTAACCCTAAGAGCCTGAGTCTAACCCTAACCCTAAGAGCCTGAGTCTAACCCTAACCCTAAGAGCCTGAGTCTAACCCTAACCCGAAGAGCCTGAGTCTAACCCTAACCCTAAGAGCCTGAGTCTAACCCTAACCCGAAGAGCCTGAGTCTAACCCTCACCCTAAGAGCCTGAGTCTAACCCTAACCCGAAGAGCCTGAGTCTAACCCTCACCCTAAGAGCCTGAGTCTAACCCTAACCCTAAGAGCCTGAGTCTAACCCTAACCCTAAGAGCCTGAGTCTAACCCTAACCCTAAGAGCCTGAGTCTAACCCTCACCCTAAGAGCCTGAGTCTAACCCTAACCCTAAGAGCCTGAGTCTAACCCTAACCCTAAGAGCCTGAGTCTAACCCTAACCCGAAGAGCCTGAGTCTAACCCTAACCCTAAGAGCCTGAGTCTAACCCTAACCCTAAGAGCCTGAGTGTAACCCTCACCCTAAGAGCCTGAGTCTAACCCTAACCCTAAGAGCCTGAGTCTAACCCTCACCCTAATAGCCTGAGTCTAACCCTAACCCTAAGAGCCTGAGTCTAACCCTAACCCTAAGAGCCTGAGTCTAACCCTAACCCTAAAAGCCTGAGTCTAACCGTCACCCTAAGAGCCTGAGTCTAACCCTAACCCTAAGAGCCTGAGTCTAACACTAACCCGAAGAGCCTGAGTCTAACCCTAACCCTAAGAGCCTGAGTCTAACCCTAACCCTAAGAGCCTGAGTCTAACCCTAACCCTAAGAGCCTGAGTCTAACCCTCACCCTAAGAGCCTGAGTCTAACCCTCACCCTAAGAGCCTGAGTCTAACCCTAACCCGAAGAGCCTGAGTCTAACTCTAACCCGAAGAGCCTGAGTCTAACCCTAACCCTAAGAGCCTGAGTCTAACCCTAACCCTAAGAGCCTGAGTCTAACCCTAACCCTAAGAGCCTGAGTCTAACCCTCACCCTAAGAGCCTGAGTCTAACCCTAACCCTAAGAGCCTGAGTCTAACCCTAACCCTAAGAGCCTGAGTCTAACCCTCACCCTAAGAGCCTGAGTCTAACCCTCACCCTAAGAGCCTGAGTCTGACCCTAACCCTAAGAGCCTGAGTCTAACCCTAACCCTAAGAGCCTGAGTCTAACCCTAACCCTAAGAGCCTGAGTCTAACCCTAACCCGAAGAGCCTGAGTCTAACCCTCACCCTAAGAGCCTGAGTCTAACCCTAACCCGAAGAGCCTGAGTCTAACCCTCACCCTAAGAGCCTGAGTCTAACCCTAACCCTAAGAGCCTGAGTCTAACCCTAACCCTAAGAGCCTGAGTCTAACCCTCACCCTAAGAGCCTGAGTCTAACCCTCACCCTAAGAGCCTGAGTCTAACCCTAACCCTAAGAGCCTGAGTCTAACCCTAACCCGAAGAGCCTGAGTCTAACCCTAACCCGAAGAGCCTGAGTCTAACCCTAACCCTAAGAGCCTGAGTCTAACCCTAACCCTAAGAGCCTGAGTCTAACCCTAACCCTAAGAGCCTGAGTCTAACCCTCACCCTAATAGCCTGAGTCTAACCCTAACCCTAAGAGCCTGAGTCTAACCCTCACCCTAAGAGCCTGAGTCTAACCCTAACCCTAAGAGCCTGAGTCTAACCCTCACCCTAAGAGCCTGAGTCTAACCCTAACCCGAAGAGCCTGAGTCTAACCCTAACCCGAAGAGCCTGAGTCTAACCCTAACCCGAAGAGCCTGAGTCTAACCCTAACCCTAAGAGCCTGAGTCTAACCCTAACCCGAAGAGCCTGAGTCTAACCCTAACCCGAAGAGCCTGAGTCTAACCCTCACCCTAAGAGCCTGAGTCTAACCCTAACCCTAAGAGCCTGAGTCTAACCCTAACCCTAAGAGCCTGAGTCTAACCCTAACCCTAAGAGCCTGAGTCTAACCCTAACCCTAAGAGCCTGAGTCTAACCCTAACCCTAAGAGCCTGAGTCTAACCCTAACCCTAAGAGCCTGAGTCTAACCCTAACCTAAGAGCCTGAGTCTAACCCTAACCCTAAGAGCCTGAGTCTAACCCTAACCCTAAGAGCCTGAGTCTAACCCTAACCCGAAGAGCCTGAGTCTAACCCTAACCCTAAGAGCCTGAGTCTAACCCTAACCCGAAGAGCCTGAGTCTAACCCTAACCCTAAGAGCCTGAGTCTAACCCTAACCCTAAGAGCCTGAGTCTAACCCTAACCCGAAGAGCCTGAGTCTAACCCTCACCCTAAGAGCCTGAGTCTAACCCTCACCCTAAGAGCCTGAGTCTAACCCTCACCCTAAGAGCCTGAGTCTAACCCTAACCCTAAGAGCCTGAGTCTAACCCTAACCCTAAGAGCCTGAGTCTAACCCTCACCCTAAGAGCCTGAGTCTAACCCTAACCCTAAGAGCCTGAGTCTAACCCTAACCCTAAGAGCCTGAGTTTAACCCTAACCCTAAGAGCCTGAGTCTAACCCTAACCCGAAGAGCCTGAGTCTAACCCTAACCCGAAGAGCCTGAGTCTAACCCTAACCCTAAGAGCCTGAGTCTAACCCTCACCCTAAGAGCCTGAGTCTAACCCTAACCCTAAGAGCCTGAGTCTAACCCTCACCCTAAGAGCCTGAGTCTAACCCTCACCCTAAGAGCCTGAGTCTAACCCTAACCCTAAGAGCCTGAGTCTAACCCTCACCCTAAGAGCCTGAGTCTAACCCTAACTCTAAGAGCCTGAGTTTAACCCTAACCCTAAGAGCCTGAGTCTAACCCTAACCCTAAGAGCCTGAGTCTAACCCTAACCCTAAGAGCCTGAGTCTAACCCTAACCCTAAGAGCCTGAGTCTAACCCTCACCCTAAGAGCCTGAGTCTAACCCTCACCCTAAGAGCCTGAGTCTAACCCTAACCCGAAGAGCCTGAGTCTAACTCTAACCCGAAGAGCCTGAGTCTAACCCTAACCCTAAGAGCCTGAGTCTAACCCTAACCCTAAGAGCCTGAGTCTAACCCTAACCCTAAGAGCCTGAGTCTAACCCTCACCCTAAGAGCCTGAGTCTAACCCTAACCGTAAGAGCCTGAGTCTAACCCTAACCCTAAGAGCCTGAGTCTAACCCTCACCCTAAGAGCCTGAGTCTAACCCTCACCCTAAGAGCCTGAGTCTAACCCTAACCCTAAGAGCCTGAGTCTAACACTAACCCGAAGAGCCTGAGTCTAACCCTAACCCTAAGAGCCTGAGTCTAACCCTAACCCTAAGAGCCTGAGTCTAACCCTAACCCGAAGAGCCTGAGTCTAACCCTCACCCTAAGAGCCTGAGTCTAACCCTAACCCGAAGAGCCTGAGTCTAACCCTCACCCTAAGAGCCTGAGTCTAACCCTAACCCTAAGAGCCTGAGTCTAACCCTAACCCTAAGAGCCTGAGTCTAACCCTCACCCTAAGAGCCTGAGTCTAACCCTCACCCTAAGAGCCTGAGTCTAACCCTAACCCTAAGAGCCTGAGTCTAACCCTAACCCGAAGAGCCTGAGTCTAACCCTAACCCGAAGAGCCTGAGTCTAACCCTAACCCGAAGAGCCTGAGTCTAACCCTAACCCTAAGAGCCTGAGTCTAACCCTAACCCTAAGAGCCTGAGTCTAACCCTCACCCTAATAGCCTGAGTCTAACCCTAACCCTAAGAGCCTGAGTCTAACCCTCACCCTAAGAGCCTGAGTCTAACCCTAACCCTAAGAGCCTGAGTCTAACCCTCACCCTAAGAGCCTGAGTCTAACCCTAACCCGAAGAGCCTGAGTCTAACCCTAACCCTAAGAGCCTGAGTCTAACCCTAACCCGAAGAGCCTGAGTCTAACCCTAACCCTAAGAGCCTGAGTCTAACCCTAACCCGAAGAGCCTGAGTCTAACCCTCACCCTAAGAGCCTGAGTCTAACCCTAACCCGAAGAGCCTGAGTCTAACCCTAACCCTAAGAGCCTGAGTCTAACCCTAACCCTAAGAGCCTGAGTCTAACCCTCACCCTAAGAGCCTGAGTCTAACCCTAACCCTAAGAGCCTGAGTCTAACCCTAACCCTAAGAGCCTGAGTCTAACCCTAACCCTAAGAGCCTGAGTCTAACCCTCACCCTAAGAGCCTGAGTCTAACCCTAACCCTAAGAGCCTGAGTCTAACCCTAACCCTAAGAGCCTGAGTCTAACCCTAACCCTAAGAGCCTGAGTCTAACCCTAACCCTAAGAGCCTGAGTCTAACCCTAACCCTAAGAGCCTGAGTCTAACCCTAACCCTAAGAGCCTGAGTCTAACCCTAACCCGAAGAGCCTGAGTCTAACCCTCACCCTAAGAGCCTGAGTCTAACCCTCACCCGAAGAGCCTGAGTCTAACCCTAAGAGCCTGAGTGTAACCCTAACCCTAAGAGCCTGAGTCTAACCCTCACCCTAAGAGCCTGAGTCTAACCCTCACCCTAAGAGCCTGAGTCTAACCCTCACCCTAAGAGCCTGAGTCTAACCCTAACCCTAAGAGCCTGAGTCTAACCCTAACCCTAAGAGCCTGAGTCTAACCCTCACCCTAAGAGCCTGAGTCTAACCCTAACCCTAAGAGCCTGAGTCTAACCCTAACCCTAAGAGCCTGAGTTTAACCCTAACCCTAAGAGCCTGAGTCTAACCCTAACCCGAAGATCCTGAGTCTAACCCTAACCCGAAGAGCCTGAGTCTAACCCTAACCCTAAGAGCCTGAGTCTAACCCTAACCCTAAGAGCCTGAGTCTAACCCTCACCCTAAGAGCCTGAGTCTAACCCTAACCCTAAGAGCCTGAGTCTAACCCTCACCCTAAGAGCCTGAGTCTAACCCTCACCCTAAGAGCCTGAGTCTAACCCTAACCCTAAGAGCCTGAGTCTAACCCTCACCCTAAGAGCCTGAGTCTAACCCTCACCCTAAGAGCCTGAGTGTAACCCTAACCCTAAGAGCCTGAGTCTAACCCTAACCCTAAGAGCCTGAGTCTAACCCTAACCCTAAGAGCCTGAGTCTAACCCTAACCCTAAGAGCCTGAGTCTAACCCTCACCCTAAGAGCCTGAGTCTAACCCTAACCCTAAGGGCCTGAGTCTAACCCTAACCCTAAGAGCCTGAGTCTAACCCTAACACTAAGAGCCTGAGTCTAACCCTCACCCTAAGAGCCTGAGTCTAACCCTAACCCTAAGAGCCTGAGTCTAACCCTAACCCTAAGAGCCTGAGTCTAACCCTAACCCTAAGAGCCTGAGTCTAACCCTAACCCTAAGAGCCTGCGTCTAACCCTAACCCTAAGAGCCTGAGTCTAACCCTCACCCTAAGAGCCTGAGTCTAACCCTAACCCGAAGAGCCTGAGTCTAACCCTCACCCTAAGAGCCTGAGTCGAACCCTAACCCTAAGAGCCTGAGTCTAACCCTAACCCGAAGAGCCTGAGTCTAACCCTAACCCGAAGAGCCTGAGTCTAACCCTAACCCTAAGAGCCTGAGTCTAACCCTCACCCTAAGAGCCTGAGTCTAACCCTAACCCTAAGAGCCTGAGTCTAACCCTAACCCTAAGAGCCTGAGTCTAACCCTAACTCTAAGAGCCTGAGTCTAACCCTAACCCGAAGAGCCTGAGTCTAACCCTAACCCTAAAAGCCTGAGTCTAACCCTAACCCGAAGAGCCTGAGTCTAACCCTAACCCGAAGAGCCTGAGTCTAACCCTAACCCGAAGAGCCTGAGTCTAACCCTAACCCTAAGAGCCTGAGTCTAACCCTAACCCTAAGAGCCTGAGTCTAACCCTCACCCTAAGAGCCTGAGTCTAACCCTAACCCTAAGAGCCTGAGTCTAACCCTCACCCTAAGAGCCTGAGTCTAACCCTCACCCTAAGAGCCTGAGTCTAACCCTCACCCTAAGAGCCTGAGTCTAACCCTAACCCGAAGAGCCTGAGTCTAACCCTAACCCTAAGAGCCTGAGTCTAACCCTAACCCGAAGAGCCTGAGTCTAACCCTAACCCTAAGAGCCTGAGTCTAACCCTAACCCTAAGAGCCTGAGTCTAACCCTAACCCTAAGAGCCTGAGTCTAACCCTCACCCTAAGAGCCTGAGTCTAACCCTAACCCTAAGGGCCTGAGTCTAACCCTAACCCTAAGAGCCTGAGTCTAACCCTAACACTAAGAGCCTGAGTCTAACCCTCACCCTAAGAGCCTGAGTCTAACCCTAACCCTAAGAGCCTGAGTCTAACCCTAACCCTAAGAGCCTGAGTCTAACCCTAACCCTAAGAGCCTGAGTCTAACCCTAACCCTAAGAGCCTGCGTCTAACCCTAACCCTAAGAGCCTGAGTCTAACCCTCACCCTAAGAGCCTGAGTCTAACCCTAACCCGAAGAGCCTGAGTCTAACCCTCACCCTAAGAGCCTGAGTCGAACCCTAACCCTAAGAGCCTGAGTCTAACCCTAACCCGAAGAGCCTGAGTCTAACCCTAACCCGAAGAGCCTGAGTCTAACCCTAACCCTAAGAGCCTGAGTCTAACCCTCACCCTAAGAGCCTGAGTCTAACCCTAACCCTAAGAGCCTGAGTCTAACCCTAACCCTAAGAGCCTGAGTCTAACCCTAACTCTAAGAGCCTGAGTCTAACCCTAACCCGAAGAGCCTGAGTCTAACCCTAACCCTAAAAGCCTGAGTCTAACCCTAACCCTAAGAGCCTGAGTCTAACCCTCACCCTAAGAGCCTGAGTCTAACCCTCACCCTAAGAGCCTGAGTCTAACCCTAACCCTAAGAGCCTGAGTCTAACCCTAACCGGAAGAGCCTGAGTCTAACCCTAACCCTAAGAGCCTGAGTCTAACCCTAACCCTAAGAGCCTGAGTCTAACCCTCACCCTAAGAGCCTGAGTCTAACCCTAACCCTAAGAGCCTGAGTCTAACCCTAACCCTAAGAGCCTGAGTCTAACCCTAACCCTTTTGGTGGAGCGCTGCTGCTATCTAGCGAAATATACTAGGGTACTGCAGCCGGCGCTGTTGGTGGAGCGCTGCTGCCATCTAGCGAAATATATTTGGGTACTGCAGCCGGCCCTGTTGGTGGAGCGCTGCTGCCATCTAGCGAAATGTAATTGGGTACTGCAGCCGGCCCGGTTGGTGGAGCGCTGCTGCCATCTAGCGAAATATATTTGGGTAGTGCAGCCGGCCCTGTTGGTGGAGCGCTGCTGCCATCTAGCGAAATATATTTGGGTACTGCAGCCGGCCCGGTTGGTGGAGCGCTGTTGCCGTCTCGCGAAATGTAATTGGGTACTGCAGCCGCCCGGTTGGTGGAGCGCTGCTGCCATCTAGCGAAATGTAATTGGGTACTGCAGCCGCCCTTTTGGTGGAGCGCTGCTGCCATCTAGCGAAATATATTTGGGTACTGCAGCCGGCGCTGTTGGTGGAGCGCTGCTGCCATCTAGCGAAATATACTTGGGTACTGCAGCCGGCGCTGTTGGTGGAGCGCTGCTGCCATCTAGCGAAATATACTTGGGTACTGCAGCCGCTCGGTTGGTGGAGCGCTGCTGCCATCTAGCGAAACCTAAGAGCCTGAGTCTAACCCTCACCCTAAGAGCCTGAGTCTAACCCTAACCCTAAGAGCCTGAGTCTAACCCTCACCCTAAGAGCCTGAGTCTAACCCTAACCCTAAGAGCCTGAGTCTAACCCTCACCCTAAGAGCCTGAGTCTAACCCTAACCCTAAGAGCCTGAGTCTAAGCCTAACCCTAAGAGCCTGAGTCTAACCCTAACCCGAAGAGCCTGAGTCTAACCCTAACCCTAAGAGCCTGAGTCTAACCCTAACCCTAAGAGCCTGAGTCTAACCCTCACCCGAAGAGCCTGAGTCTAACCCTCACCCTAAGAGCCTGAGTCTAACCCTAACCCTAAGAGCCTGAGTCTAACCCTCACCCTAAGAGCCTGAGTCTAACCCTAACCCTAAGAGCCTGAGTCTAACCCTAACCCTAAGAGCCTGAGTCTAACCCTCACCCTAAGAGCCTGAGTCCAACCCTAACCCTAAGAGCCTGAGTCTAACCCTAACCCTAAGAGCCTGAGTCTAACCCTAACCGGAAGAGCCTGAGTCTAACCCTAACCCTAAGAGCCTGAGTCTAACCCTAACCCTAAGAGCCTGAGTCTAACCCTCACCCTAAGAGCCTGAGTCTAACCCTAACCCTAAGAGCCTGAGTCTAACCCTAACCCTTTTGGTGGAGCGCTGCTGCTATCTAGCGAAATATACTAGGGTACTGCAGCCGGCGCTGTTGGTGGAGCGCTGCTGCCATCTAGCGAAATATATTTGGGTACTGCAGCCGGCCCTGTTGGTGGAGCGCTGCTGCCATCTAGCGAAATGTAATTGGGTACTGCAGCCGGCCCGGTTGGTGGAGCGCTGCTGCCATCTAGCGAAATATATTTGGGTAGTGCAGCCGGCCCTGTTGGTGGAGCGCTGCTGCCATCTAGCGAAATATATTTGGGTACTGCAGCCGGCCCGGTTGGTGGAGCGCTGTTGCCGTCTCGCGAAATGTAATTGGGTACTGCAGCCGCCCGGTTGGTGGAGCGCTGCTGCCATCTAGCGAAATGTAATTGGGTACTGCAGCCGCCCTTTTGGTGGAGCGCTGCTGCCATCTAGCGAAATATATTTGGGTACTGCAGCCGGCGCTGTTGGTGGAGCGCTGCTGCCATCTAGCGAAATATACTTGGGTACTGCAGCCGGCGCTGTTGGTGGAGCGCTGCTGCCATCTAGCGAAATATACTTGGGTACTGCAGCCGCTCGGTTGGTGGAGCGCTGCTGCCATCTAGCGAAACCTAAGAGCCTGAGTCTAACCCTCACCCTAAGAGCCTGAGTCTAACCCTAACCCTAAGAGCCTGAGTCTAACCCTCACCCTAAGAGCCTGAGTCTAACCCTAACCCTAAGAGCCTGAGTCTAACCCTCACCCTAAGAGCCTGAGTCTAACCCTAACCCTAAGAGCCTGAGTCTAAGCCTAACCCTAAGAGCCTGAGTCTAACCCTAACCCGAAGAGCCTGAGTCTAACCCTAACCCTAAGAGCCTGAGTCTAACCCTAACCCTAAGAGCCTGAGTCTAACCCTCACCCGAAGAGCCTGAGTCTAACCCTCACCCTAAGAGCCTGAGTCTAACCCTAACCCTAAGAGCCTGAGTCTAACCCTCACCCTAAGAGCCTGAGTCTAACCCTAACCCTAAGAGCCTGAGTCTAACCCTAACCCTAAGAGCCTGAGTCTAACCCTCACCCTAAGAGCCTGAGTCCAACCCTAACCCTAAGAGCCTGAGTCTAACCCTAACCCTAAGAGCCTGAGTCTAACCCTAACCCTAAGAGCCTGAGTCTAACCCTAACCCTTTTGGTGGAGCGCTGCTGCTATCTAGCGAAATATACTAGGGTACTGCAGCCGGCGCTGTTGGTGGAGCGCTGCTGCCATCTAGCGAAATGTAATTGGGTACTGCAGCCGGCCCGGTTGGTGGAGCGCTGCTGCCATCTAGCGAAATATATTTGGGTAGTGCAGCCGGCCCTGTTGGTGGAGCGCTGCTGCCATCTAGCGAAATATATTTGGGTACTGCAGCCGGCCCGGTTGGTGGAGCGCTGTTGCCGTCTCGCGAAATATATTTGGGTACTGCAGCCGGCCCTGTTGGTGGAGCTCTGCTGCCATCTAGCGAAATGTAATTGGGTACTGCAGCCGCCCTTTTGGTGGAGCGCTGCTGCCGTCTAGCGAAATATACTTGGGTACTGCAGCCGGCGCTGTTGGTGGAGCGCTGCTGCCATCTAGCGAAATGTAATTGGGTACTGCAGCCGCCCTTTTGGTGGAGCGCTGCTGCCATCTAGCGAAATATATTTGGGTACTGCAGCCGGCGCTGTTGGTGGAGCGCTGCTGCCATCTAGCGAAATATACTTGGGTACTGCAGCCGCCCGGTTGGTGGAGCGCTGCTGCCATCTAGCGAAACCTAAGAGCCTGAGTCTAACCCTCACCCTAAGAGCCTGAGTCTAACCCTAACCCTAAGAGCCTGAGTCTAACCCTCACCCTAAGAGCCTGAGTCTAACCCTCACCCTAAGAGCCTGAGTCTAACCCTAACCCTAAGAGCCTGAGTCTAACCCTAACCCGAAGAGCCTGAGTCTAACCCTCACCCTAAGAGCCTGAGTCTAACCCTAACCTTAAGAGCCTGAGTCTAACCCTAACCCTAAGAGCCTGAGTCTAACCCTCACCCTAAGAGCCTGAGTCTAACCCTCACCCTAAGAGCCTGAGTCTAACCCTAACCCTAAGAGCCTGAGTCTAACCCTAACCCGAAGAGCCTGAGTCTAACCCTAACCCTAAGAGCCTGAGTCTAACCCTAACCCTAAAAGCCTGAGTCTAACCCTAACCCTAAAAGCCTGAGTCTAACCCTAACCCGAAGAGCCTGAGTCTAACCCTAACCCGAAGAGCCTGAGTCTAACCCTAACCCTAAAAGCCTGAGTCTAACCCTCACCCTAAGAGCCTGAGTCTAACCCTAACCCTAAGAGCCTGAGTCTAACCCTAACCCTAAGAGCCTGAGTCTAACCCTCACCCTAAGAGCCTGAGTCTAACCCTAACCCTAAGAGCCTGAGTCTAACCCTAACCCTAAGAGCCTGAGTCTAACCCTAAGCCTAAGAGCCTGAGTCTAACCCTCACCCTAAGAGCCTGAGTCTAACCCTAACCCTAAGAGCCTGAGTCTAACCCTAACCCTAAGAGCCTGAGTCTAACCCTAACCCTACGAGTCTAACCCTAACCCTAACCCTAACCCTAACAGTCTAACCCTAACCCTAACCCTAACCCTAACCCTAACCCTAACCCTAAGAGCCTGAGTCTAACCCTAACCCTAAGAGCCTGAGTCTAACACTAACCCTAAGAGCCTGAGTCTAACCCTCACCCTAAGAGCCTGAGTCTAACCCTAACCCTAAGAGCCTGAGTCTAACCCTAACCCGAAGAGCCTGAGTCTAACCCTAACCCGAAGAGCCTGAGTCTAACCCTAACCCTAAGAGCCTGAGTGTAACCCTAACCCTAAGAGCCTGAGTCTAACCCTAACCCTAAGAGCCTGAGTCTAACCCTCACCCTAATAGCCTGAGTCTAACCCTAACCCTAAGAGCCTGAGTCTAACCCTCACCCTAAGAGCCTGAGTCTAACCCTAACCCTAAAAGCCTGAGTCTAACCCTCACCCTAAGAGCCTGAGTCTAACCCTAACCCTAAGAGCCTGAGTTTAACCCTAACCCTAAGAGCCTGAGTCTAACCCTAACCCTAAGAGCCTGAGTCTAACCCTAACCCTAAGAGCCTGAGTCTAACCCTAACCCTAAGAGCCTGAGTCTAACCCTAACCCTAAGAGCCTGAGTCTAACCCTCACCCTAAGAGCCTGAGTCTAACCCTAACCCGAAGAGCCTGAGTCTAACCCTAACCCGAAGAGCCTGAGTCTAACCCTAACCCTAAGAGCCTGAGTCTAACCCTAACCCTAAGAGCCTGAGTCTAACCCTAACCCTAAGAGCCTGAGTCTAACCCTCACCCTAAGAGCCTGAGTCTAACCCTCACCCTAAGAGCCTGAGTCTAACCCTAACCCGAAGAGCCTGAGTCTAACCCTAACCCGAAGAGCCTGAGTCTAACCCTAACCCTAAGAGCCTGAGTCTAACCCTCACCCTAAGAGCCTGAGTCTAACCCTAACCCGAAGAGCCTGAGTCTAACCCTCACCCTAAGAGCCTGAGTCTAACCCTAACCCTAAGAGCCTGAGTCTAACCCTCACCCTAAGAGCCTGAGTCTAACCCTAACCCTAAGAGCCTGAGTCTAACCCTAACCCTAAGAGCCTGAGTCTAACCCTCACCCTAAGAGCCTGAGTCTAACCCTAACCCTAAGAGCCTGAGTCTAACCCTCACCCTAAGAGCCTGAGTCTAACCCTCACCCTAAGAGCCTGAGTCTAACCCTAACCCTAAGAGCCTGAGTCTAACCCTCACCCTAAGAGCCTGAGTCTAACCCTAACCCTAAGAGCCTGAGTTTAACCCTAACCCTAAGAGCCTGAGTCTAACCCTAACCCTAAGAGCCTGAGTCTAACCCTCACCCTAAGAGCCTGAGTCTAACCCTAACCCTAAGAGCCTGAGTCTAACCCTAACCCTAAGAGCCTGAGTCTAACCCTAACCCGAAGAGCCTGAGTCTAACCCTAACCCTAAGAGCCTGAGTCTAACCCTAACCCTAAGAGCCTGAGTCTAACCCTAACCCTAAGAGCCTGAGTCTAACCCTAACCCGAAGAGCCTGAGTCTAACCCTAACCCTAAGAGCCTGAGTGTAACCCTAACCCTAAGAGCCTGAGTCTAACCCTAACCCTAAGAGCCTGAGTCTAACCCTAACCCGAAGAGCCTGAGTCTAACCCTAACCCTAAGAGCCTGAGTCTAACCCTAACCCTAAGAGCCTGAGTCTAACCCTAACCCTAAAAGCCTGAGTCTAACCCTCACCCTAAGAGCCTGAGTCTAACCCTAACCCTAAGAGCCTGAGTCTAACCCTAACCCTAAGAGCCTGAGTTTAACCCTAACCCTAAGAGCCTGAGTCTAACCCTAACCCTAAGAGCCTGAGTCTAACCCTAACCCTAAGAGCCTGAGTCTAACCCTAACCCTAAGAGCCTGAGTCTAACCCTAACCCGAAGAGCCTGAGTCTAACCCTCACCCTAAGAGCCTGAGTCTAACCCTAACCCTAAGAGCCTGAGTCTAACCCTAACCCTAAGAGCCTGAGTCTAACCCTAACCCGAAGAGCCTGAGTCTAACCCTCACCCTAAGAGCCTGAGTCTAACCCTAACCCTAAGAGCCTGAGTCTAACCCTAACCCGAAGAGCCTGAGTCTAACCCTAACCCTAAGAGCCTGAGTCTAACCCTAACCCTAAGAGCCTGAGTCTAACCCTAACCCGAAGAGCCTGAGTCTAACCCTAACCCTAAGAGCCTGAGTCTAACCCTCACCCTAAGAGCCTGAGTCTAACCCTAACCCTAAAAGCCTGAGTCTAACCCTCACCCTAAGAGCCTGAGTCTAACCCTAACCCTAAGAGCCTGAGTCTAACCCTAACCCTAAGAGCCTGAGTCTAACCCTAACCCGAAGAGCCTGAGTCTAACCCTAACCCTAAGAGCCTGAGTCTAACCCTAACCCTAAGAGCCTGAGTGTAACCCTAACCCTAAGAGCCTGAGTCTAACCCTAACCCTAAGAGCCTGAGTCTAACCCTAACCCGAAGAGCCTGAGTCTAACCCTAACCCTAAGAGCCTGAGTCTAACCCTCACCCTAAGAGCCTGAGTCTAACCCTAACCCTAAAAGCCTGAGTCTAACCCTCACCCTAAGAGCCTGAGTCTAACCCTAACCCTAAGAGCCTGAGTCTAACCCTAACCCTAAGAGCCTGAGTTTAACCCTAACCCTAAGAGCCTGAGTCTAACCCTCACCCTAAGAGCCTGAGTCTAACCCTAACCCTAAGAGCCTGAGTCTAACCCTAACCCGAAGAGCCTGAGTCTAACCCTAACCCTAAGAGCCTGAGTCTAACCCTAACCCTAAGAGCCTGAGTCTAACCCTAACCCGAAGAGCCTGAGTCTAACCCTCACCCTAAGAGCCTGAGTCTAACCCTAACCCGAAGAGCCTGAGTCTAACCCTCACCCTAAGAGCCTGAGTCTAACCCTAACCCTAAGAGCCTGAGTCTAACCCTAACCCTAAGAGCCTGAGTCTAACCCTAACCCTAAGAGCCTGAGTCTAACCCTCACCCTAAGAGCCTGAGTCTAACCCTAACCCTAAGAGCCTGAGTCTAACCCTAACCCTAAGAGCCTGAGTCTAACCCTAACCCGAAGAGCCTGAGTCTAACCCTAACCCTAAGAGCCTGAGTCTAACCCTAACCCTAAGAGCCTGAGTGTAACCCTCACCCTAAGAGCCTGAGTCTAACCCTAACCCTAAGAGCCTGAGTCTAACCCTCACCCTAATAGCCTGAGTCTAACCCTAACCCTAAGAGCCTGAGTCTAACCCTAACCCTAAGAGCCTGAGTCTAACCCTAACCCTAAAAGCCTGAGTCTAACCGTCACCCTAAGAGCCTGAGTCTAACCCTAACCCTAAGAGCCTGAGTTTAACCCTCACCCTAAGAGCCTGAGTCTAACCCTATCCCTAAGAGCCTGAGTCTAACCCTAACCCTAAGAGCCTGAGTCTAACCCTCACCCTAAGAGCCTGAGTCTAACCCTAACCCGAAGAGCCTGAGTCTAACTCTAACCCGAAGAGCCTGAGTCTAACCCTCACCCTAAGAGCCTGAGTCTAACCCTAACCCTAAGAGCCTGAGTCTAACCCTAACCCTAAGAGCCTGAGTCTAACCCTAACCCTAAGAGCCTGAGTCTAACCCTCACCCTAAGAGCCTGAGTCTAACCCTAACCCTAAGAGCCTGAGTCTAACCCTAACCCTAAGAGCCTGAGTCTAACCCTAACCCGAAGAGCCTGAGTCTAACCCTAACCCTAAGAGCCTGAGTCTAACCCTAACCCTAAGAGCCTGAGTGTAACCCTCACCCTAAGAGCCTGAGTCTAACCCTAACCCTAAGAGCCTGAGTCTAACCCTCACCCTAATAGCCTGAGTCTAACCCTAACCCTAAGAGCCTGAGTCTAACCCTAACCCTAAGAGCCTGAGTCTAACCCTAACCCTAAAAGCCTGAGTCTAACCGTCACCCTAAGAGCCTGAGTCTAACCCTAACCCTAAGAGCCTGAGTTTAACCCTCACCCTAAGAGCCTGAGTCTAACCCTATCCCTAAGAGCCTGAGTCTAACCCTAACCCTAAGAGCCTGAGTCTAACCCTCACCCTAAGAGCCTGAGTCTAACCCTAACCCGAAGAGCCTGAGTCTAACTCTAACCCGAAGAGCCTGAGTCTAACCCTAACCCTAAGAGCCTGAGTCTAACCCTAACCCTAAGAGCCTGAGTCTAACCCTAACCCGAAGAGCCTGAGTCTAACCCTCACCCTAAGAGCCTGAGTCTAACCCTAACCCTAAGAGCCTGAGTCTAACCCTAACCCTAAGAGCCTGAGTCTAACCCTCACCCTAAGAGCCTGAGTCTAACCCTCACCCTAAGAGCCTGAGTCTAACCCTAACCCTAAGAGCCTGAGTCTAACCCTAACCCTAAGAGCCTGAGTCTAACCCTAACCCTAAGAGCCTGAGTCTAACCCTAACCCTAAGAGCCTGAGTCTAACCCTAACCCGAAGAGCCTGAGTCTAACCCTCACCCTAAGAGCCTGAGTCTAACCCTAACCCGAAGAGCCTGAGTCTAACCCTCACCCTAAGAGCCTGAGTCTAACCCTAACCCGAAGAGCCTGAGTCTAACCCTAACCCTAAGAGCCTGAGTCTAACCCTCACCCTAAGAGCCTGAGTCTAACCCTCACCCTAAGAGCCTGAGTCTAACCCTAACCCTAAGAGCCTGAGTCTAACCCTCACCCTAAGAGCCTGAGTCTAACCCTAACCCGAAGAGCCTGAGTCTAACCCTAACCCTAAGAGCCTGAGTCTAACCCTAACCCTAAGAGCCTGAGTCTAACCCTAACCCTAAGAGCCTGAGTCTAACCCTCACCCTAATAGCCTGAGTCTAACCCTAACCCTAAGAGCCTGAGTCTAACCCTCACCCTAAGAGCCTGAGTCTAACCCTAACCCTAAGAGCCTGAGTCTAACCCTCACCCTAAGAGCCTGAGTCTAACCCTAACCCGAAGAGCCTGAGTCTAACCCTAACCCGAAGAGCCTGAGTCTAACCCTAACCCGAAGAGCCTGAGTCTAACCCTAACCCTAAGAGCCTGAGTCTAACCCTAACCCGAAGAGCCTGAGTCTAACCCTAACCCGAAGAGCCTGAGTCTAACCCTAACCCGAAGAGCCTGAGTCTAACCCTAACCCTAAGAGCCTGAGTCTAACCCTAACCCTAAGAGCCTGAGTCTAACCCTAACCCTAAGAGCCTGAGTCTAACCCTCACCCTAAGAGCCTGAGTCTAACCCTAACCCTAAGAGCCTGAGTCTAACCCTAACCCTAAGAGCCTGAGTCTAACCCTAACCCTAAGAGCCTGAGTCTAACCCTAACCTAAGAGCCTGAGTCTAACCCTAACCCGAAGAGCCTGAGTCTAACCCTAACCCTAAGAGCCTGAGTCTAACCCTAACCCGAAGAGCCTGAGTCTAACCCTAACCCTAAGAGCCTGAGTCTAACCCTCACCCTAATAGCCTGAGTCTAACCCTAACCCTAAGAGCCTGAGTCTAACCCTAACCCTAAGAGCCTGAGTCTAACCCTAACCCGAAGAGCCTGAGTCTAACCCTCACCCTAAGAGCCTGAGTCTAACCCTCACCCGAAGAGCCTGAGTCTAACCCTCACCCTAAGAGCCTGAGTCTAACCCTAACCCTAAGAGCCTGAGTCTAACCCTAACCCTAAGAGCCTGAGTCTAACCCTCACCCTAAGAGCCTGAGTCTAACCCTAACCCTAAGAGCCTGAGTCTAACCCTAACCCTAAGAGCCTGAGTTTAACCCTAACCCTAAGAGCCTGAGTCTAACCCTAACCCGAAGAGCCTGAGTCTAACCCTAACCCGAAGAGCCTGAGTCTAACCCTAACCCTAAGAGCCTGAGTCTAACCCTAACCCTAAGAGCCTGAGTCTAACCCTCACCCTAAGAGCCTGAGTCTAACCCTAACCCTAATAGCCTGAGTCTAACCCTCACCCTAAGAGCCTGAGTCTAACCCTCACCCTAAGAGCCTGAGTCTAACCCTAACCCTAAGAGCCTGAGTCTAACCCTCACCCTAAGAGCCTGAGTCTAACCCTCACCCTAAGAGCCTGAGTCTAACCCTCACCCTAAGAGCCTGAGTCTAACCCTAACCCTAAGAGCCTGAGTCTAACCCTAACCCGAAGAGCCTGAGTCTAACCCTCACCCGAAGAGCCTGAGTCTAACCCTAACCCTAAGAGCCTGAGTCTAACCCTAACCCTAAGAGCCTGAGTGTAACCCTAACCCTAAGAGCCTGAGTCTAACCCTAACCCTAAGAGCCTGAGTCTAACCCTAACCCGAAGAGCCTGAGTCTAACCCTAACCCTAAGAGCCTGAGTCTAACCCTCACCCTAAGAGCCTGAGTCTAACCCTAACCCTAAAAGCCTGAGTCTAACCCTCACCCTAAGAGCCTGAGTCTAACCCTAACCCTAAGAGCCTGAGTCTAACCCTAACCCTAAGAGCCTGAGTCTAACCCTAACCCGAAGAGCCTGAGTCTAACCCTAACCCTAAGAGCCTGAGTCTAACCCTAACCCTAAGAGCCTGAGTGTAACCCTAACCCTAAGAGCCTGAGTCTAACCCTAACCCTAAGAGCCTGAGTCTAACCCTAACCCGAAGAGCCTGAGTCTAACCCTAACCCTAAGAGCCTGAGTCTAACCCTCACCCTAAGAGCCTGAGTCTAACCCTAACCCTAAAAGCCTGAGTCTAACCCTCACCCTAAGAGCCTGAGTCTAACCCTAACCCTAAGAGCCTGAGTCTAACCCTAACCCTAAGAGCCTGAGTTTAACCCTAACCCTAAGAGCCTGAGTCTAACCCTCACCCTAAGAGCCTGAGTCTAACCCTAACCCTAAGAGCCTGAGTCTAACCCTAACCCGAAGAGCCTGAGTCTAACCCTAACCCTAAGAGCCTGAGTCTAACCCTAACCCGAAGAGCCTGAGTCTAACCCTCACCCTAAGAGCCTGAGTCTAACCCTAACCCGAAGAGCCTGAGTCTAACCCTCACCCTAAGAGCCTGAGTCTAACCCTCACCCTAAGAGCCTGAGTCTAACCCTAACCCTAAGAGCCTGAGTCTAACCCTAACCCTAAGAGCCTGAGTCTAACCCTCACCCTAAGAGCCTGAGTCTAACCCTAACCCTAAGAGCCTGAGTCTAACCCTAACCCTAAGAGCCTGAGTCTAACCCTAACCCGAAGAGCCTGAGTCTAACCCTAACCCTAAGAGCCTGAGTCTAACCCTAACCCTAAGAGCCTGAGTGTAACCCTCACCCTAAGAGCCTGAGTCTAACCCTAACCCTAAGAGCCTGAGTCTAACCCTCACCCTAATAGCCTGAGTCTAACCCTAACCCTAAGAGCCTGAGTCTAACCCTAACCCTAAGAGCCTGAGTCTAACCCTAACCCTAAAAGCCTGAGTCTAACCGTCACCCTAAGAGCCTGAGTCTAACCCTAACCCTAAGAGCCTGAGTTTAACCCTAACCCTAAGAGCCTGAGTCTAACCCTAACCCTAAGAGCCTGAGTCTAACCCTAACCCTAAGAGCCTGAGTCTAACCCTCACCCTAAGAGCCTGAGTCTAACCCTAACCCTAAGAGCCTGAGTCTAACCCTAACCCGAAGAGCCTGAGTCTAACTCTAACCCGAAGAGCCTGAGTCTAACCCTAACCCTAAGAGCCTGAGTCTAACCCTAACCCTAAGAGCCTGAGTCTAACCCTAACCCTAAGAGCCTGAGTCTAACCCTCACCCTAAGAGCCTGAGTCTAACCCTAACCCTAAGAGCCTGAGTCTAACCCTAACCCTAAGAGCCTGAGTCTAACCCTCACCCTAAGAGCCTGAGTCTAACCCTCACCCTAAGAGCCTGAGTCTAACCCTAACCCTAAGAGCCTGAGTCTAACCCTAACCCTAAGAGCCTGAGTCTAACCCTAACCCTAAGAGCCTGAGTCTAACCCTAACCCTAAGAGCCTGAGTCTAACCCTAACCCGAAGAGCCTGAGTCTAACCCTCACCCTAAGAGCCTGAGTCTAACCCTAACCCTAAGGGCCTGAGTCTAACCCTCACCCTAAGAGCCTGAGTCTAACCCTAACCCGAAGAGCCTGAGTCTAACCCTAACCCTAAGAGCCTGAGTCTAACCCTCACCCTAAGAGCCTGAGTCTAACCCTCACCCTAAGAGCCTGAGTCTAACCCTAACCCTAAGAGCCTGAGTCTAACCCTAACCCGAAGAGCCTGAGTCTAACCCTAACCCGAAGAGCCTGAGTCTAACCCTAACCCTAAGAGCCTGAGTCTAACCCTAACCCTAAGAGCCTGAGTCTAACCCTCACCCTAATAGCCTGAGTCTAACCCTAACCCTAAGAGCCTGAGTCTAACCCTCACCCTAAGAGCCTGAGTCTAACCCTAACCCTAAGAGCCTGAGTCTAACCCTCACCCTAAGAGCCTGAGTCTAACCCTAACCCGAAGAGCCTGAGTCTAACCCTAACCCGAAGAGCCTGAGTCTAACCCTAACCCGAAGAGCCTGAGTCTAACCCTAACCCTAAGAGCCTGAGTCTAACCCTAACCCGAAGAGCCTGAGTCTAACCCTAACCCGAAGAGCCTGAGTCTAACCCTCACCCTAAGAGCCTGAGTCTAACCCTAACCCTAAGAGCCTGAGTCTAACCCTAACCCTAAGAGCCTGAGTCTAACCCTCACCCTAAGAGCCTGAGTCTAACCCTCACCCTAAGAGCCTGAGTCTAACCCTCACCCTAAGAGCCTGAGTCTAACCCTAACCCTAAGAGCCTGAGTCTAACCCTAACCCTAAGAGCCTGAGTCTAACCCTAACCTAAGAGCCTGAGTCTAACCCTAACCCTAAGAGCCTGAGTCTAACCCTAACCCTAAGAGCCTGAGTCTAACCCTAACCCTAAGAGCCTGAGTCTAACCCTAACCCTAAGAGCCTGAGTCTAACCCTAACCCGAAGAGCCTGAGTCTAACCCTAACCCTAAGAGCCTGAGTCTAACCCTAACCCTAAGAGCCTGAGTCTAACCCTAACCCGAAGAGCCTGAGTCTAACCCTCACCCTAAGAGCCTGAGTCTAACCCTCACCCGAAGAGCCTGAGTCTAACCCTCACCCTAAGAGCCTGAGTCTAACCCTAACCCTAAGAGCCTGAGTCTAACCCTAACCCTAAGAGCCTGAGTCTAACCCTCACCCTAAGAGCCTGAGTCTAACCCTAACCCTAAGAGCCTGAGTCTAACCCTAACCCTAAGAGCCTGAGTTTAACCCTAACCCTAAGAGCCTGAGTCTAACCCTAACCCGAAGAGCCTGAGTCTAACCCTAACCCGAAGAGCCTGAGTCTAACCCTAACCCTAAGAGCCTGAGTCTAACCCTAACCCTAAGAGCCTGAGTCTAACCCTCACCCTAAGAGCCTGAGTCTAACCCTAACCCTAAGAGCCTGAGTCTAACCCTCACCCTAAGAGCCTGAGTCTAACCCTCACCCTAAGAGCCTGAGTCTAACCCTAACCCTAAGAGCCTGAGTCTAACCCTCACCCTAAGAGCCTGAGTCTAACCCTCACCCTAAGAGCCTGAGTCTAACCCTCACCCTAAGAGCCTGAGTCTAACCCTCACCCTAAGAGCCTGAGTCTAACCCTAACCCTAAGAGCCTGAGTCTAACCCTAACCCTAAGAGCCTGAGTCTAACCCTCACCCTAAGAGCCTGAGTCTAACCCTCTCCCTAAGAGCCTGAGTCTAACCCTAACCCGAAGAGCCTGAGTCTAACTCTAACCCGAAGAGCCTGAGTCTAACCCTAACCCTAAGAGCCTGAGTCTAACCCTAACCCTAAGAGCCTGAGTCTAACCCTAACCCTAAGAGCCTGAGTCTAACCCTCACCCTAAGAGCCTGAGTCTAACCCTAACCGTAAGAGCCTGAGTCTAACCCTAACCCTAAGAGCCTGAGTCTAACCCTCACCCTAAGAGCCTGAGTCTAACCCTCACCCTAAGAGCCTGAGTCTAACCCTAACCCTAAGAGCCTGAGTCTAACCCTAACCCTAAGAGCCTGAGTCTAACCCTAACCCTAAGAGCCTGAGTCTAACCCTAACCCGAAGAGCCTGAGTCTAACCCTCACCCTAAGAGCCTGAGTCTAACCCTAACCCGAAGAGCCTGAGTCTAACCCTCACCCTAAGAGCCTGAGTCTAACCCTAACCCTAAGAGCCTGAGACTAACCCTAACCCTAAGAGCCTGAGTCTAACCCTCACCCTAAGAGCCTGAGTCTAACCCTCACCCTAAGAGCCTGAGTCTAACCCTAACCCTAAGAGCCTGAGTCTAACCCTAACCCTAAGAGCCTGAGTCTAACCCTAACCCTAAGAGCCTGAGTCTAACCCTAACCCTTTTGGTGGAGCGCTGCTGCTATCTAGCGAAATATACTAGGGTACTGCAGCCGGCGCTGTTGGTGGAGCGCTGCTGCCATCTAGCGAAATATATTTGGGTACTGCAGCCGGCCCTGTTGGTGGAGCGCTGCTGCCATCTAGCGAAATGTAATTGGGTACTGCAGCCGGCCCGGTTGGTGGAGCGCTGCTGCCATCTAGCGAAATATATTTGGGTAGTGCAGCCGGCCCTGTTGGTGGAGCGCTGCTGCCATCTAGCGAAATATATTTGGGTACTGCAGCCGGCCCGGTTGGTGGAGCGCTGTTGCCGTCTCGCGAAATGTAATTGGGTACTGCAGCCGCCCCGTTGGTGGAGCGCTGCTGCCATCTAGCGAAATGTAATTGGGTACTGCAGCCGCCCTTTTGGTGGAGCGCTGCTGCCATCTAGCGAAATATATTTGGGTACTGCAGCCGGCGCTGTTGGTGGAGCGCTGCTGCCATCTAGCGAAATATACTTGGGTACTGCAGCCGGCGCTGTTGGTGGAGCACTGCTGCCATCTAGCGAAATATACTTGGGTACTGCAGCCGCTCGGTTGGTGGAGCGCTGCTGCCATCTAGCGAAACCTAAGAGCCTGAGTCTAACCCTCACCCTAAGAGCCTGAGTCTAACCCTAACCCTAAGAGCCTGAGTCTAACCCTCACCCTAAGAGCCTGAGTCTAACCCTAACCCTAAGAGCCTGAGTCTAACCCTCACCCTAAGAGCCTGAGTCTAACCCTAACCCTAAGAGCCTGAGTCTAAGCCTAACCCTAAGAGCCTGAGTCTAACCCTAACCCGAAGAGCCTGAGTCTAACCCTAACCCTAAGAGCCTGAGTCTAACCCTAACCCTAAAAGCCTGAGTCTAACCCTCACCCGAAGAGCCTGAGTCTAACCCTCACCCTAAGAGCCTGAGTCTAACCCTAACCCTAAGAGCCTGAGTCTAACCCTCACCCTAAGAGCCTGAGTCTAACCCTAACCCGAAGAGCCTGAGTCTAACCCTAACCCTAAGAGCCTGAGTCTAACCCTCACCCTAAGAGCCTGAGTCCAACCCTAACCCTAAGAGCCTGAGTCTAACCCTAACCCTAAGAGCCTGAGTCTAACCCTAACCCTTTTGGTGGAGCGCTGCTGCTATCTAGCGAAATATACTAGGGTACTGCAGCCGGCGCTGTTGGTGGAGCGCTGCTGCCATCTAGCGAAATGTAATTGGGTACTGCAGCCGGCCCGGTTGGTGGAGCGCTGCTGCCATCTAGCGAAATATATTTGGGTAGTGCAGCCGGCCCTGTTGGTGGAGCGCTGCTGCCATCTAGCGAAATATATTTGGGTACTGCAGCCGGCCCGGTTGGTGGAGCGCTGTTGCCGTCTCGCGAAATATATTTGGGTACTGCAGCCGGCCCTGTTGGTGGAGCTCTGCTGCCATCTAGCGAAATGTAATTGGGTACTGCAGCCGCCCTTTTGGTGGAGCGCTGCTGCCGTCTAGCGAAATATACTTGGGTACTGCAGCCGCCCCGTTGGTGGAGCGCTGCTGCCATCTAGCGAAATGTAATTGGGTACTGCAGCCGCCCGGTTGGTGGATCGCTGCTGCCATCTAGCGAAATATATTTGGGTACTGCAGCCGGCGCTGTTGGTGGAGCGCTGCTGCCATCTAGCGAAATATACTTGGGTACTGCAGCCGCCCGGTTGGTGGAGCGCTGCTGCCATCTAGCGAAACCTAAGAGCCTGAGTCTAACCCTCACCCTAAGAGCCTGAGTCTAACCCTCACCCTAAGAGCCTGAGTCTAACCCTCACCCTAAGAGCCTGAGTCTAACCCTAACCCTAAGAGCCTGAGTCTAACCCTCACCCTAAGAGCCTGAGTCTAACCCTCACCCTAAGAGCCTGAGTCTAACCCTAACCCTAAGAGCCTGAGTCTAACCCTAACCCTAAGAGCCTGAGTCTAACCCTCACCCTAAGAGCCTGAGTCTAACCCTCACCCTAAGAGCCTGAGTCTAACCCTAACCCTAAGAGCCTGAGTCTAACCCTAACCCGAAGAGCCTGAGTCTAACCCTAACCCTAAGAGCCTGAGTCTAACCCTAACCCTAAAAGCCTGAGTCTAACCCTAACCCTAAAAGCCTGAGTCTAACCCTAACCCTAAGAGCCTGAGTCTAACCCTAACCCGAAGAGCCTGAGTCTAACCCTAACCCTAAGAGCCTGAGTCTAACCCTAACCCTAAAAGCCTGAGTCTAACCCTCACCCTAAGAGCCTGAGTCTAACCCTAACCCTAAGAGCCTGAGTCTAACCCTAACCCTAAGAGCCTGAGTCTAACCCTCACCCTAAGAGCCTGAGTCTAACCCTAACCCTAAGAGCCTGAGTCTAACCCTAACCCTAAGAGCCTGAGTCTAACCCTAAGCCTAAGAGCCTGAGTCTAACCCTCACCCTAAGAGCCTGAGTCTAACCCTAACCCTAAGAGCCTGAGTCTAACCCTAACCCTAAGAGCCTGAGTCTAACCCTAACCCTACGAGTCTAACCCTAACCCTAACCCTAACCCTAACAGTCTAACCCTAACCCTAACCCTAACCCTAACCCTAACCCTAAGAGCCTAACCCTAACCCTAACCCTAAGTGTCTAACCCTAACCCTAACCCTAACCCTAAGAGTCTAACCCTAACCCTAAGAGCCTGAGTCTAACCCTAACCCTAAGAGCCTGAGTCTAACCCTCACCCTAAGAGCCTGAGTCTAACCCTAACCCTAAGAGCCTGAGTCTAACCCTCACCCTAAGAGCCTGAGTCTAACCCTAACCCTAAGAGCCTGAGTCTAACCCTAACCCGAAGAGCCTGAGTCTAACCCTCACCCTAAGAGCCTGAGTCTAACCCTAACCCGAAGAGCCTGAGTCTAACCCTAACCCTAAGAGCCTGAGTCTAACCCTAACCCTAAGAGCCTGAGTCTAACCCTAACCCTAAGAGCCTGAGTCTAACCCTCACCCTAAGAGCCTGAGTCTAACCCTAACCCGAAGAGCCTGAGTCTAACCCTAACCCTAAGAGCCTGAGTCTAACCCTAACCCTAAGAGCCTGAGTCTAACCCTCACCCTAAGAGCCTGAGTCTAACCCTAACCCTAAGAGCCTGAGTCTAACCCTAACCCTAAGAGCCTGAGTCTAACCCTAACCCTAAGAGCCTGAGTCTAACCCTCACCCTAAGAGCCTGAGTCTAACCCTAACCCTAAGAGCCTGAGTCTAACCCTAACCCTAAGAGCCTGAGTCTAACCCTAAGCCTAAGAGCCTGAGTCTAACCCTCACCCTAAGAGCCTGAGTCTAACCCTAACCCTAAGAGCCTGAGTCTAACCCTAACCCTAAGAGCCTGAGTCTAACCCTAACCCTACGAGTCTAACCCTAACCCTAACCCTAACCCTAACAGTCTAACCCTAACCCTAACCCTAACCCTAACCCTAACCCTAACCCTAAGAGCCTAACCCTAACCCTAACCCTAAGTGTCTAACCCTAACCCTAACCCTAACCCTAAGAGTCTAACCCTAACCCTAAGAGCCTGAGTCTAACCCTAACCCTAAGAGCCTGAGTCTAACCCTCACCCTAAGAGCCTGAGTCTAACCCTAACCCTAAGAGCCTGAGTCTAACCCTCACCCTAAGAGCCTGAGTCTAACCCTAACCCTAAGAGCCTGAGTCTAACCCTAACCCGAAGAGCCTGAGTCTAACCCTCACCCTAAGAGCCTGAGTCTAACCCTAACCCGAAGAGCCTGAGTCTAACCCTAACCCTAAGAGCCTGAGTCTAACCCTAACCCTAAGAGCCTGAGTCTAACCCTAACCCTAAGAGCCTGAGTCTAACCCTCACCCTAAGAGCCTGAGTCTAACCCTAACCCGAAGAGCCTGAGTCTAACCCTAACCCTAAGAGCCTGAGTCTAACCCTAACCCTAAGAGCCTGAGTCTAACCCTAACCCTAAGAGCCTGAGTCTAACCCTAACCCTAAGAGCCTGAGTCTAACCCTAACCCTAAGAGCCTGAGTCTAACCCTAACCCTAAGAGCCTGAGTCTAACCCTAACCCTAAGAGCCTGAGTCTAACCCTAACCCTAAGAGCCTGAGTCTAACCCTCACCCTAAGAGCCTGAGTCTAACCCTAACCCTAAGAGCCTGAGTCTAACCCTAACCCTAAGAGCCTGAGTCCAACCCTAACCCTAAGAGCCTGAGTCTAACCCTAACCCTAAGAGCCTGAGTCTAACCCTAACCCTAAGAGCCTGAGTCTAACCCTAACCCTTTTGGTGGAGCGCTGCTGCTATCTAGCGAAATATACTAGGGTACTGCAGCCGGCGCTGTTGGTGGAGCGCTGCTGCCATCTAGCGAAATACATTTGGGTACTGCAGACGACCTTTTGGTGGAGCGCTGCTGCCATCTAGCGAAATGTAATTGGGTACTGCAGCCGGCCCGGTTGGTGGAGCGCTGTTGCCGTCTCGCGAAATATATTTGGGTACTGCAGCCGGCCCTGTTGGTGGAGCTCTGCTGCCATCTAGCGAAATGTAATTGGGTACTGCAGCCGCCCTTTTGGTGGAGCGCTGCTGCCGTCTAGCGAAATATACTTGGGTACTGCAGCCGCCCGGTTGGTGGAGCGCTGCTGCCATCTAGCGAAATGTAATTGGGTACTGCAGCCGCCCTTTTGGTGGATCGCTGCTGCCATCTAGCGAAATATATTTGGGTACTGCAGCCGGCGCTGTTGGTGGAGCGCTGCTGCCATCTAGCGAAATATACTTGGGTACTGCAGCCGGCGCTGTTGGTGGAGCGCTGCTGCCATCTAGCGAAATATACTTGGGTACTGCAGCCGCCCGGTTGGTGGAGCGCTGCTGCCATCTAGCGAAACCTAAGAGCCTGAGTCTAACCCTCACCCTAAGAGCCTGAGTCTAACCCTAACCCTAAGAGCCTGAGTCTAACCCTCACCCTAAGAGCCTGAGTCTAACCCTCACCCTAAGAGCCTGAGTCTAACCCTAACCCTAAGAGCCTGAGTCTAACCCTCACCCTAAGAGCCTGAGTCTAACCCTCACCCTAAGAGCCTGAGTCTAACCCTAACCCTAAGAGCCTGAGTCTAACCCTCACCCTAAGAGCCTGAGTCTAACCCTCACCCTAAGAGCCTGAGTCTAACCCTCACCCTAAGAGCCTGAGTCTAACCCTCACCCTAAGAGCCTGAGTCTAACCCTAACCCTAAGAGCCTGAGTCTAACCCTAACCCGAAGAGCCTGAGTCTAACCCTAACCCGAAGAGCCTGAGTCTAACCCTAACCCTAAGAGCCTGAGTCTAACCCTAACCCTAAAAGCCTGAGTCTAACCCTAACCCTAAAAGCCTGAGTCTAACCCTAACCCTAAGAGCCTGAGTCTAACCCTAACCCGAAGAGCCTGAGTCTAACCCTAACCCTAAGAGCCTGAGTCTAACCCTAACCCTAAAAGCCTGAGTCTAACCCTCACCCTAAGAGCCTGAGTCTAACCCTAACCCTAAGAGCCTGAGTCTAACCCTAACCCTAAGAGCCTGAGTCTAACCCTCACCCTAAGAGCCTGAGTCTAACCCTAACCCTAAGAGCCTGAGTCTAACCCTAACCCTAAGAGCCTGAGTCTAACCCTAAGCCTAAGAGCCTGAGTCTAACCCTCACCCTAAGAGCCTGAGTCTAACCCTCACCCTAAGAGCCTGAGTCTAACCCTAACCCTAAGAGCCTGAGTCTAACCCTAACCCTACGAGTCTAACCCTAACCCTAACCCTAACCCTAACAGTCTAACCCTAACCCTAACCCTAACCCTAACCCTAACCCTAACCCTAAGAGCCTAACCCTAACCCTAACCCTAAGTGTCTAACCCTAACCCTAACCCTAACCCTAAGAGTCTAACCCTAACCCTAAGAGCCTGAGTCTAACCCTAACCCTAAGAGCCTGAGTCTAACCCTCACCCTAAGAGCCTGAGTCTAACCCTAACCCTATAAGCCTGAGTCTAACCCTCACCCTAAGAGCCTGAGTCTAACCCTAACCCTAAGAGCCTGAGTCTAACCCTAACCCGAAGAGCCTGAGTCTAACCCTCACCCTAAGAGCCTGAGTCTAACCCTAACCCGAAGAGCCTGAGTCTAACCCTAACCCTAAGAGCCTGAGTCTAACCCTAACCCTAAGAGCCTGAGTCTAACCCTCACCCTAAGAGCCTGAGTCTAACCCTCACCCTAAGAGCCTGAGTCTAACCCTAACCCGAAGAGCCTGAGTCTAACCCTAACCCTAAGAGCCTGAGTCTAACCCTAACCCTAAGAGCCTGAGTCTAACCCTAACCCTAAGAGCCTGAGTCTAACCCTCACCCTAAGAGCCTGAGTCTAACCCTAACCCTAAGAGCCTGAGTCTAACCCTCACCCTAAGAGCCTGAGTCTAACCCTAACCCTAAGAGCCTGAGTCTAACCCTAACCCTAAGAGCCTGAGTCTAACCCTCACCCTAAGAGCCTGAGTCTAACCCTAACCCTAAGAGCCTGAGTCTAACCCTAACCCTAAGAGCCTGAGTCCAACCCTAACCCTAAGAGCCTGAGTCTAACCCTAACCCTAAGAGCCTGAGTCTAACCCTAACCCTTTTGGTGGAGCGCTGCTGCTATCTAGCGAAATATACTAGGGTACTGCAGCCGGCGCTGTTGGTGGAGCGCTGCTGCCATCTAGCGAAATACATTTGGGTACTACAGACGACCTTTTGGTGGAGCGCTGCTGCCATCTAGCGAAATGTAATTGGGTACTGCAGCCGGCCCGGTTGGTGGAGCGCTGTTGCCGTCTCGCGAAATATATTTGGGTACTGCAGCCGGCCCTGTTGGTGGAGCGCTGCTGCCGTCTAGCGAAATATACTTGGGTACTGCAGCCGCCCGGTTGGTGGAGCGCTGCTGCCATCTAGCGAAATGTAATTGGGTACTGCAGCCGCCCTTTTGGTGGATCGCTGCTGCCATCTAGCGAAATATATTTGGGTACTGCAGCCGGCGCTGTTGGTGGAGCGCTGCTGCCATCTAGCGAAATATACTTGGGTACTGCAGCCGGCGCTGTTGGTGGAGCGCTGCTGCCATCTAGCGAAATATACTTGGGTACTGCAGCCGCCCGGTTGGTGGAGCGCTGCTGCCATCTAGCGAAACCTAAGAGCCTGAGTCTAACCCTCACCCTAAGAGCCTGAGTCTAACCCTAACCCTAAGAGCCTGAGTCTAACCCTAACCCTAAGAGCCTGAGTCTAACCCTCACCCTAAGAGCCTGAGTCTAACCCTAACCCGAAGAGCCTGAGTCTAACCCTCACCCTAAGAGCCTGAGTCTAACCCTAACCCTAAGAGCCTGAGTCTAACCCTAACCCGAAGAGCCTGAGTCTAACCCTAACCCGAAGAGCCTGAGTCTAACCCTAACCCTAAGAGCCTGAGTCTAACCCTAACCCTAAAAGCCTGAGTCTAACCCTAACCCTAAGAGCCTGAGTCTAACCCTCACCCTAAGAGCCTGAGTCTAACCCTAACCCTAAGAGCCTGAGTCTAACCCTAACCCTAAGAGCCTGAGTCTAACCCTCACCCTAAGAGCCTGAGTCAAACCCTAACCCTAAGAGCCTGAGTCTAACCCTAACCCTAAGAGCCTGAGTCTAACCCTCACCCTAAGAGCCTGAGTCTAACCCTAACCCTAAGAGCATGAGTCTAACCCTAACCCTAAGAGCCTGAGTCTAACCCTAACCCTAAGAGCCTGAGTATAACCCTAACCCTAAGAGCCTGAGTCTAACCCTAACCCTAAGAGCCTGAGTCTAACCCTAACCCTAAGAGCCTGAGTCTAACCCTAACCCTAAGAGTCTAACCCTACCCTAACCCTAACCCTAAGAGTCTAACCCTAACCCTAAGAGCCTAACCCTAACCCTAACCCTAAAAGTCTAACACTAACCCTAAGAGTCTAACCCTAACCCTAACCCTAACCCTAAGAGTCTAACCCTAACCCTAACCCTAACCCTAAGAGTCTAACCCTAACCCTAAGAGTCTAACCCTAACCCTAAGAGCCTGAGTCTAACCCTAACCCTAAGAGCCTGACTCTAACCCTAACCCTAAGAGTCTAACCCTAACCCTAACCCTAACCCTAACAGTCTAACCCTAACCCTAACCCTAAGAGTCTAACCCTAACCCTAAGAGTCTAACCCTAACCCTAAGAGTCTAACCCTAACCCTAACCCTAACCCTAAACCTAAGAGTCTAACCCTAACCCTAAGAGTCTAAACCTAACCCTTAGAGTCTAACCCTAACCCTAAGAGTCTAACCCTAACCCTAACCCTAACCCTAAGAGTCTAAACCTAACCCTTAGAGTCTAACCCTAACCCTAAGAGTCTAACCCTAACCCTAACCCTAACCCTAAGAGTCTAACCCTAACCCTAAGAGTCTAACCCAAACCCTAACCTTAACCCTAACCGTAAGAGTCTAACCCTAACCCTAACCCTAACCCTAAGAGTCTAACCCTAACCCTAAGAGTCTAACCCAAACCCTAACCTTAACCCTAACCGTAAGAGTCTAACCCTAACCCTAAGAGTCTAACCCTAAGACTCTAACCCTAACCCTAACCCTAACCCTAACAGTCTAACCCTAACCCTAACCCTAACCCCGGCTGAAGTACCCAAGTATATTTCGCTAGATGGCAGCAGCGCTCCACCAACAGAGCCGGCTGCAGCACCCAAGTATATTTCGCTAGATGGCAGCAGCGCTCCACCAACAGCGCCGGCTGCAGTACCCAAATATATTTCGCTAGATGGCAGCAGCGCTCCACCAACCGGGCGGCTGCAGTACCCAATTACGTTTCGCTAGATGGCAGCAGCGCTCCACCAACCGGGCGGCTGCAGTACCCAAGTATATTTCGCTAGATGGCAGCAGCGCTCCACCAACAGAGCCGGCTGCAGTACCCAAATATATTTCGCTAGATGGCAGCAGCGCTCCACCAACAGCGCCGGCTGCAGTACCCAAGTATATTTCGCTAGATGGCAGCAGCGCTCCACCAACCGGGCGGCTGCAGTACCCAATTATATTTCGCTAGATGGCAGCAGCGCTCCACCAACAGGGCCGGCTGCAGTACCCAAGTATATTTCGCTAGATGGCAGCAGCGCTACACCAACCGGCCGGCTGAAGTACCCAATTACATTTCGCTAGATGGCAGCAGCGCTCCACCAACAGCGCCGGCTGCAGCACCCAAGTATATTTCGCTAGATGGCAGCAGCGCTCCACCAACAGCGCCGGCTGCAGTACCCAATTACATTTCGCTAGATGGCAGCAGCGCTCCACCAAAAGGGCGGCTGCAGTACCCAAGTATATTTCGCTAGATGGCAGCAGAGCTCCACCAACAGAGCCGGCTGCAGTACCCAAATATATTTCGCTAGATGGCAGCAGCGGTCCACCAAAAGGGCGGCTGCTGTACCCAAATATATAGTACTGAGTCTAACCCTAACCCTAAGAGCCTGAGTCTAACCCTCACCCTAAGAGCCTGAGTCTAACCCTCACCCTAAGAGCCTGAGTCTAACCCTAACCCTAAGAGCCTGAGTCTAACCCTAACCCTAAGAGCCTAAGTCTAACCCTAACCCTAAGAGTCTAACCCTAACCCTAACCCTAACCCTAAGAGTCTAACCCTAACCCTGAGTCTAACCCTAACCCTAACAGTCTAACCCTAACCCTAACCCTAACCCTAAGTGTCTAACCCTAACCCTAACGTAACCCTAACGCTAACCCTAACCCTAAGAGTCTAACCATAACCCTGAGTCTAACCCTAACCCTAACCCTAACCCTAAGAGTCTAACCCTAACCCTAAGAGTCTAACCCTAACCCTAACCCTAACCCTAAGAGTCTAACCCTAACCCTAAGAGTCTAACCCTAACCCTAAGAGTCTAACCCTAACCCTAACCCTAACCCTAAGAGTCTAACCCTAACCCTAACCCTAACCCTAAGAGTCTAACCCTAACCCTAACCCTAACCATAAGAGTCTAACCCTAACCCTAACCATAACCCTAAGAGTCTAACCCTAACCCTAAGAGTCTAAACCTAACCCTAAGAGCCTGAGTCTAACCCTAACCCTAAGAGCCTGAGTCTAACCCTAACCCTAAGAGTCTAACCCTAACCCTAACCCTAACCATAACAGTCTAACCCTAACCCTAACCCTAAGAGTCTAACCCTAACCCTAAAAGTCTAACCCTAAGAGTCTAACCCTAACCCTGAGTCTAACCCTAACAGTCTAACCCTAACCCTAAGAGTCTAACCCTATAAATCTAACCCTAACCCTAAACCTAACCCTAACAGTCTAACCCTAACCCTAACCCTAACCCTAACCCTAAGAGTCTAACCCTAACCCTAACCCTAACCCTAAGAGTCTAACCGTAACCCTGAGTCTAACCCTAACCCTAACCCTAACCCTAAGTGTCTAACCCTAACCGTAACCCTAACCCTAACCCTAAGAGTCTAACACTAACCCTAAGAGTCTAACCCTAACCCTAACCCTAACCCTAACCCTAAGAGTCTAACCCTAACCCTAAGAGTCTAACCCTAACCCTAACCCTAACCCTAAGAGTCTAACCCTAACCCTAAGAGTCTAACCCTAACCCTAACCCTAACCCTAACCCTAAGAGTCTAACCCTAACCCTAAGAGTCTAACCCTAACAGTCTAACCCTAACCCTAACAGTCTAACCCTAACCCTAACCCTAAACCCGGCTGAAGTACCCAAGTATATTTCGCTAGATGGCAGCAGCGCTCCACCAACCGGGCGGCTGCAGTACCCAAGTATATTTCGCTAGATGGCAGCAGCGCTCCACCAACAGAGCCGGCTGCAGTACCCAAATATATTTCGCTAGATGGCAGCAGCGCTCCACCAACAGCGCCGGCTGCAGTACCCAAGTATATTTCGCTAGATGGCAGCAGCGCTCCACCAACCGGGCGGCTGCAGTACCCAATTATATTTCGCTAGATGGCAGCAGCGCTCCACCAACAGGGCCGGCTGCAGTACCCAAGTATATTTCGCTAGATGGCAGCAGCGCTACACCAACCGGCCGGCTGAAGTACCCAATTACATTTCGCTAGATGGCAGCAGCGCTCCACCAACCGGGCCGGCTGCAGTACCCAAATATATTTCGCTAGATGGCAGCAGCGCTCCACCAACAGCGCCGGCTGCAGCACCCAAGTATATTTCGCTAGATGGCAGCAGCGCTCCACCAACAGCGCCGGCTGCAGTACCCAATTACATTTCGCTAGATGGCAGCAGCGCTCCACCAAAAGGGCGGCTGCAGTACCCAAGTATATTTCGCTAGATGGCAGCAGAGCTCCACCAACAGAGCCGGCTGCAGTACCCAAATATATTTCGCTAGATGGCAGCAGCGGTCCACCAAAAGGGCGGCTGCTGTACCCAAATATATAGTACTGAGTCTAACCCTCACCCTAAGAGCCTGAGTCTAACCCTAACCCTAAGAGCCTGAGTCTAACCCTAACCCTAAGAGCCTAAGTCTAACCCTAACCCTAAGAGTCTAACCCTAACCCTAACCCTAACCCTAAGAGTCTAACCCTAACCCTGAGTCTAACCCTAACCCTAACAGTCTAACCCTAACCCTAACCCTAACCCTAAGTGTCTAACCCTAACCCTAACGTAACCCTAACGCTAACCCTAACCCTAAGAGTCTAACCATAACCCTGAGTCTAACCCTAACCCTAACCCTAACCCTAAGAGTCTAACCCTAACCCTAAGAGTCTAACCCTAACCCTAACCCTAACCCTAAGAGTCTAACCCTAACCCTAAGAGTCTAACCCTAACCCTAACCCTAACCCTAAGAGTCTAACCCTAACCCTAACCCTAACCATAAGAGTCTAACCCTAACCCTAACCATAACCCTAAGAGTCTAACCCTAACCCTAAGAGTCTAAACCTAACCCTAAGAGCCTGAGTCTAACCCTAACCCTAAGAGCCTGAGTCTAACCCTAACCCTAAGAGTCTAACCCTAACCCTAACCCTAACCATAACAGTCTAACCCTAACCCTAACCCTAAGAGTCTAACCCTAACCCTAAAAGTCTAACCCTAAGAGTCTAACCCTAACCCTGAGCCTAACCCTAACAGTCTAACCCTAACCCTAAGAGTCTAACCCTATAAATCTAACCCTAACCCTAAACCTAACCCTAACAGTCTAACCCTAACCCTAACCCTAACCCTAACCCTAAGAGTCTAACCCTAACCCTAACCCTAACCCTAAGAGTCTAGCCGTAACCCTGAGTCTAACCCTAACCCTAACCCTAACCCTAAGTGTCTAACCCTAACCGTAACCCTAACCCTAACCCTAAGAGTCTAACACTAACCCTAAGAGTCTAACCCTAACCCTAACCCTAACCCTAACCCTAAGAGTCTAACCCTAACCCTAAGAGTCTAACCCTAACCCTAACCCTAACCCTAACCCTAAGAGTCTAACCCTAACCCTAAGAGTCTAACCCTAACCCTAACCCTAACCCTAACCCTAAGAGTCTAACCCTAAGAGTCTAACCCTAACAGTCTAACCCTAACCCTAACAGTCTAACCCTAACCCTAACCCTAAACCCGGCTGAAGTACCCAAGTATATTTCGCTAGATGGCAGCAGCGCTCCACAAACAGAGCCGGCTGCAGTACCCAAATATATTTCGCTAGATGGCAGCAGCGCTCCACCAACAGCGCCGGCTGCAGTACCCAAATATATTTCGCTAGATGGCAGCAGCGCTCCACCAACAGAGCCGGCTGCAGTACCCAAGTATATTTCGCTAGATGGCAGCAGCGCTCCACCAACAGCGCAGGCTGCAGTACCCAAATATATTTCGCTAGATGGCAGCAGCGCTCCACCAACAGCGCCGGCTGCAGTACCCAAGTATATTTCGCTAGATGGCAGCAGCGCTCCACCAACCGGGCGGCTGCAGTACCCAAGTATATTTCGCTAGATGGCAGCAGCGCTCCACCAACAGGGCCGGCTGCAGTACCCAAGTATATTTCGCTAGATGGCAGCAGCGCTCCACAAACCGGGCGGCTGCAGTACCCAAGTATATTTCGCTAGATGGCAGCAGCGCTCCACCAACAGGGCCGGCTGCAGTACCCAAATATATTTCGCTAGATGGCAGCAGCGCTCCACCAACCGGGCGGCTGCAGTACCCAAGTATATTTCGCTAGATGGCAGCAGCGCTCCACCAACAGGGCCGGCTGCAGTACCCAAGTATATTTCGCTAGATGGCAGCAGCGCTCCACCAACCGGGCGGCTGCAGTACCCAAGTATATTTCGCTAGATGGAAGCAGCGCTCCACCAACAGGGCCGGCTGCAGTACCCAAGTATATTTCGCTAGATGGCAGCAGCGCTCCACCAACCGGGCGGCTGCAGTACCCAAGTATATTTCGCTAGATGGCAGCAGCGCTCCACCAACAGGGCGGCTGCAGTACCCAATTACATTTCGCTAGATGGCAGCAGCGCTCCACCAACAGGGCCGGCTGCAGTACCCAAGTATATTTCGCTAGATGGCAGCAGAGCTCCACCAACAGAGCTGGCTGCAGTACCCAAATATATTTCGCTAGATGGCAGCAGCGCTCCACCAAAAGGGCGGCTGCAGTACCCAAATATATTTCGCTAGATGGCAGCAGCGCTCCACAAACAGGGCCGGCTGCAGTACCCAAATATATTTCGCTAGATGGCAGCAGCGCTCCACCAACAGCGCCGGCTGCAGTACCCAAGTATATTTCGCTAGATGGCAGCAGCGCTCCACCAAAAGGGCGGCTGCAGTACACAAATATATAGTACTAAATCTGACCCTAACCCTAAGAGCCTGTGTCTAACCCTAACCCTAAGAGCCTGAGTCTAACCCTAACCGTAAGAGCCTGAGTCTAACCCTAACCCTAAGAGCCTGAGTCTAACCCTAACCCTAAGAGCCTAAGTCTAACCCTAACCCTAAGAGTCTAACCCTAACCCTAACCCTAACCCTAAGAGTGTAACCCTAACCCTAACCCTAACCCTAACCCTAGGAGTCTAACCCTAACCCTAACCCTAACCCTAAGAGTCTAACCCTAACCCTAAGAGTCTAACCCTAGCCCTAACCTTAACCCTAACCCTAAGAGTCTAACACTAACCCTAAGAGTCTAACCCTAACCCTAACCCTAACCCTAAGAGTCTAACCCTAACCCTAAGAGTCTAACCCTAACCCTAACCCTAACCCTAACACTAAGCGTAAGAGTCTAACCCTAACCCTAAGAGTCTAACCCTAAGAGTCTAACCCTAACCCTAACCCTAACCCTAACAGTCTAACCCTAACCCTAACCCTAAACCCGGCTGAAGTACCCAAGTATATTTCGCTAGATGGCAGCAGCGCTCCACCAACAGAGCCGGCTGCAGTACCCAAATATATTTCGCTAGATGGCAGCAGCGCTCCACAAACAGGGCCGGCTGCAGTACCCAAATATATTTCGCTAGATGGCAGCAGCGATCCACCAACAGCGCCGGCTGCAGTACCCAAATATATTTCGCTAGATGGCAGCAGCGCTCCACCAAAAGGGCGGCTGCAGTACCCAAGTATATTTCGCTAGACGGCGGCAGTGCTCAACCAACAGCGCCGGCTGCAGTACTCAAGTATATTTCGCTAGATGGCAGCAGCGCTCCACAAAAAGGGTGGCTGCACTACCCAAATATATAGTACTGAGTCTAACCCTAACCCTAAGAGTCTAACCCTAAGAGTCTAACCCTAACCCTAACCCTAACCCTAACAGTCTAACCCTAACCCTAACCCTAAACCCGGCTGCAGTACCCAAATATATTTCGCTAGATGGCAGCAGCGCTCCACCAACAGAGCCGGCTGCAGTACCCAAGTATATTTCGCTAGATGGCAGCAGCGCTCCACCAACAGGGCCGGCTGCAGTACCCAAATATATTTCGCTAGATGGCAGCAGCGCTCCACCAACAGCACCGGCTGCAATACCCAAGTATATTTCGCTAGATGGCAGCAGCGCTCCACCAAAAGGGCGGCTGCAGTACCCAAATATATAGTACTGAGTCTGACCCTAACCCTAAGAGCCTGAGTCTAACCCTAACCCTAAGAGCCTGAGTCTAACCCTCACCCTAAGAGCCTGAGTCTAACCCTAACCCTAAGAGCCTGAGTCTAACCCTAACCCTAAGAGCCTGAGTCTAACCCTCACCCTAAGAGCCTGAGTCTAACCCTAACCCTAAGAGCCTGAGTCTAACCCTAACCCTAAGAGCCTAAGTCTAACCCTTACCCTAAGAGTCTAACCCTAACCCTAACCCTAACCCTAAGAGTCTAACCCTAATCTGAATATAACCCTAACCCTAAGAGTCTAACCCTCACCCTAACCCTAACCCTAAGTGTCTAACCCTAACCCTAACCCTAACCCTAACCCTAAGAGTCTAACCCTAACCCTAAGAGTCTAACCCTAACCCCAACCCTAACCCTAAGAGTCTAACCCTAACCTTAAGAGTCTAACCCTAACCCTAACTCTAACCCTAAGAGTCTAACCGTAACCCTAACCCTAACCCTAAGAGTCTAACCCTAACCTAACCCTAACCCTAACCCTAAGAGTCTAACCCTAACCCTAACCCTAACCCTAAGAGTCTAACCCTAACCCTAAGAATCTAACCCTAACCCTAACCCTAACCCTAACCCTAAGAGTCTAACCCTAACCCTAAGAGTCTAACCCTAACCCTAACCCTAACCCTAACCCTAAGAGTCTAACCCTAACCCTAAGAGTCTAACCCTAACCCTAACCCTAACCCTAACCCTAAGAGTCTAACCCTAACCCTAAGAGTCTAACCCTAAGAGTCTAACCCTAACAGTCTAACCCTAACCCTAACAGTCTAACCCTAACCCTAACCCTAAACCCGGCTGAAGTACCCAAGTATATTTCGCTAGATGGCAGCAGCGCTCCACAAACCGGGCGGCTGCAGTACCCAAGTATATTTCGCTAGATGGCAGCAGCGCTCCACCAACAGCGCCGGCTGCAGTACCCAAATATATTTCGCTAGATGGCAGCAGCGCTCCACCAACAGAGCCGGCTGCAGTACCCAAGTATATTTCGCTAGATGGCAGCAGCGCTCCACCAACAGCGCCGGCTGCAGTACCCAAATATATTTCGCTAGATGGCAGCAGCGCTCCACCAACAGAGCCGGCTGCAGTACCCAAGTATATTTCGCTAGATGGCAGCAGCGCTCCACCAACCGGGCGGCTGCAGTACCCAAGTATATTTCGCTAGATGGCAGCAGCGCTCCACCAACAGGGCCGGCTGCAGTACCCAAGTATATTTCGCTAGATGGCAGCAGCGCTCCACCAACCGGGCGGCTGCAGTACCCAAGTATATTTCGCTAGATGGCAGCAGCGCTACACCAACCGGGCGGCTGCAGTACCCAATTACATTTCGCTAGATGGCAGCAGCGCTCCATTAACAGCGCCGGCTGCAGTACCCAAATATATTTCGCTAGATGGCAGCAGCGCTCCACAAACCGGGCGGCTGCAGTACCCAAGTATATTTCGCTAGATGGCAGCAGCGCTCCACCAACAGGGCCGGCTGCAGTACCCAAGTATATTTCGCTAGATGGCAGCAGCGCTCCACCAACCGGGCGGCTGCAGTACCCAATTACATTTCGCTAGATGGCAGCAGCGCTCCACCAAAAGGGCGGCTGCAGTACCCAAGTATATTTCGCTAGATGGCAGTAGAGCTCCACCAACAGGGCCGGCTGCAGTACCCAAATATATTTCGCTAGATGGCAGCAGCGCTCCACCAACAGCGCCGGCTGCAGTACCCAAGTATACTTCGCTAGATGGCAGCAGCGCTCCACTAAAAGGGCGGCTGCAGTACCCAAATATATAGTACTGAGTCTAACCCTAACCCTAAGAGCCTGAGTCTAACCCTCACCCTAAGATCCTGAGTCTAACCCTAACCCTAAGAGCCTGAGTCTAACCCTCACCCTAAGAGCCTGAGTCTAACCCTCACCCTAAGAGCCTGAGTCTAACCCTAACCCTAAGAGCCTGAGTCTAACCCTCACCCTAAGAGCCTGAGTCTAACCCTAACCCTAAGAGCCTAACCCTAACCCTAACCCTAAGAGTCTAACCCTAACCCTAACCCTAACCCTAAGAGTCTAACCCTAACCCTGAATATAACCCTAACCCTAAGAGTCTAACCCTCACCCTAACCCTAACCCTAAGAGTCTAACCCTAACCCTAACCCTAACCCTAAGAGTCTAACCCTAACCCTAAGAGTCTAACCCTAACCCTAACCCTAACCCTAACCCTAAGAGTCTAACCCTAACCCTAAGAGTCTAACCCTAACCCTAACCCTAACCCTAAGAGTCTAACCCTAACCCTAAGAGTCTAACCCTAACCCTAACCCTAACCCTAACCCTAAGAGTCTAACCCTAACCCTAAGAGTCTAACCCTAACCCTAACCCTAACCCTAACCGTAAGAGTCTAACCCTAACCGTAAGAGTCTAACCCTAAGAGTCTAACCCTAAGAGTCTAACCCTAACCCTAACAGTCTAACCCTAACCCTAACCCTAAACCCGGCTGAAGTACCCAAGTATATTTCGCTAGATGGCAGCAGCGCTCCACAAACAGAGCCGGCTGCAGTACCCAAATATATTTCGCTAGATGGCAGCAGCGCTCCACCAACAGGGCCGGCTGCAGTACCCAAATATATTTCGCTAGATGGCAGCAGCGCTCCACCAACCGGGCGGCTGCAGTACCCAAGTATATTTCGCTAGATGGCAGCAGCGATCCACCAACAGGGCCGGCTGCAGTACCCAAGTATATTTCGCTAGATGGCAGCAGCGCTCCACCAACCGGGCGGCTGCAGTACCCAAGTATATTTCGCTAGATGGCAGCAGCGCTCCACCAACAGGGCCGGCTGCAGTACCCAAATATATTTCGCTAGATGGCAGCAGCGCTCCACCAACCGGGCGTCTGCAGTACCCAAGTATATTTCGCTAGATGGCAGCAGCGCTCCACCAACAGGGCCGGCTGCAGTACCCAAGTATATTTCGCTAGATGGCAGCAGCGCTCCACCAACCGGGCGGCTGCAGTACCCAAGTATATTTCGCTAGATGGCAGCAGCGCTCCACCAACAGGGCCGGCTGCAGTACCCAAGTATATTTCGCTAGATGGCAGCAGCGCTCCACCAACCGGGCGGCTGCAGTACCCAAGTATATTTCGCTAGATGGCAGCAGCGCTCCACCAACAGGGCGGCTGCAGTACCCAATTACATTTCGCTAGATGGCAGCAGCGCTCCACCAACAGAGCTGGCTGCAGTACCCAAATATATTTCGCTAGATGGCAGCAGCGCTCCACAAACCGGGCGGCTGCAGTACCCAAGTATATTTCGCTAGATGGCAGCAGCGCTCCACCAACCGGGCGGCTGCAGTACCCAAGTATATTTCGCTAGATGGCAGCAGCGCTCCACCAACAGGGCCGGCTGCAGTACCCAAGTATATTTCGCTAGATGGCAGCAGCGCTCCACCAACCGGGCGGCTGCAGTACCCAAGTATATTTCGCTAGATGGCAGCAGCGCTCCACCAACAGGGCGGCTGCAGTACCCAATTACATTTCGCTAGATGGCAGCAGCGCTCCACCAACAGAGCTGGCTGCAGTACCCAAATATATTTCGCTAGATGGCAGCAGCGCTCCACCAACAGGGCCGGCTGCAGTACCCAAATATATTTCGCTAGATGGCAGCAGCGCTCCACCAACCGGGCGGCTGCAGTAGCCAAGTATATTTCGCTAGATGGCAGCAGCGCTCCACCAACAGGGCCGGCTGCAGTACCCAAGTATATTTCGCTAGATGGCAGCAGCGCTCCACCAACCGGGCGGCTGCAGTACCCAAGTATATTTCGCTAGATGGCAGCAGAGCTCCACCAACAGAGCAGGCTGCAGTACCCAAATATATTTCGCTAGATGGCAGCAGCGCTCCACCAACAGAGCCGGCTGCAGTACCCAAATATATTTCGCTAGATGGCAGCAGCGCTCCACAAACAGGGCCGGCTGCAGTACCCAAATATATTTCGCTAGATGGCAGCAGCGCTCCACCAACAGTGCCGGCTGCAGTACCCAAGTATATTTCGCTAGATGGCAGCAGCGCTCCACCAAAAGGGCGGCTGCAGTACACAAATATATAGTACTAAATCTGACCCTAACCCTAAGAGCCTGTGTCTAACCCTAACCCTAAGAGCCTGAGTCTAACCCTAACCGTAAGAGCCTGAGTCTAAACCTAACCCTAAGAGCCTGAGTCTAACCCTAACCCTAAGAGCCTAAGTCTAACCCTAACCCTAAGAGTCTAACCCTAACCCTAACCCTAACCCTAACCCTAAGAGTCTAACCCTAACCCTAAAAGTCTAACCCTAACCCTAACCCTAACCCTAACCCTAACCCTAAGAGTCTAACCCTAAGAGTCTAACCCTAAGAGTCTAACCCTAACCCTAACAGTCTAACCCTAACCCTAACCCTAAACCCGGCTGAAGTACCCAAGTATATTTCGCTAGATGGCAGCAGCGCTCCACCAACAGAGCCGGCTGCAGTACCCAAATATATTTCGCTAGATGGCAGCAGCGCTCCACCAACAGCGCCGGCTGCAGTACCCAAATATATTTCGCTAGATGGCAGCAGCGCTCCACCAACCGTGCGGCTGCAGTACCCAAGTATATTTCGCTAGATGGCAGCAGCGCTCCACCAACAGCGCCGGCTGCAGTACCCAAATATATTTCGCTAGATGGCAGCAGCGCTCCACCAACAGAGCTGGCTGCAGTACCCAAATATATTTCGCTAGATGGCAGCAGCGCTCCACAAACCGGGCGGCTGCAGTACCCAAGTATATTTCGCTAGATGGCAGCAGCGCTCCACCAACAGGGCCGGCTGCAGTACCCAAGTATATTTCGCTAGATGGCAGCAGCGCTCCACCAACCGGGCGGCTGCAGTACCCAAGTATATTTCGCTAGATGGCAGCAGAGCTCCACCAACAGAGCAGGCTGCAGTACCCAAATATATTTCGCTAGATGGCAGCAGCGCTCCACCAACAGAGCCGGCTGCAGTACCCAAATATATTTCGCTAGATGGCAGCAGCGCTCCACAAACAGGGCCGGCTGCAGTACCCAAATATATTTCGCTAGATGGCAGCAGCGCTCCACCAACAGTGCCGGCTGCAGTACCCAAGTATATTTCGCTAGATGGCAGCAGCGCTCCACCAAAAGGGCGGCTGCAGTACACAAATATATAGTACTAAATCTGACCCTAACCCTAAGAGCCTGTGTCTAACCCTAACCCTAAGAGCCTGAGTCTAACCCTAACCGTAAGAGCCTGAGTCTAAACCTAACCCTAAGAGCCTGAGTCTAACCCTAACCCTAAGAGCCTAAGTCTAACCCTAACCCTAAGAGTCTAACCCTAACCCTAACCCTAACCCTAACCCTAACCCTAAGAGTCTAACCCTAACCCTAAAAGTCTAACCCTAACCCTAACCCTAACCCTAACCCTAACCCTAAGAGTCTAACCCTAAGAGTCTAACCCTAAGAGTCTAACCCTAACCCTAACAGTCTAACCCTAACCCTAACCCTAAACCCGGCTGAAGTACCCAAGTATATTTCGCTAGATGGCAGCAGCGCTCCACCAACAGAGCCGGCTGCAGTACCCAAATATATTTCGCTAGATGGCAGCAGCGCTCCACCAACAGCGCCGGCTGCAGTACCCAAATATATTTCGCTAGATGGCAGCAGCGCTCCACCAACCGTGCGGCTGCAGTACCCAAGTATATTTCGCTAGATGGCAGCAGCGCTCCACCAACAGCGCCGGCTGCAGTACCCAAATATATTTCGCTAGATGGCAGCAGCGCTCCACCAACAGCACCGGCTGCAGTACCCAAGTATATTTCGCTAGATGGCAGCAGCGCTCCACCAACAGCGCCGGCTGCAGTACCCAAATATATTTCGCTAGATGGCAGCAGCGCTCCACCAACAGCACCGGCTGCAGTACCCAAGTATATTTCGCTAGATGGCAGCAGCGCTCCACCAACCGGGCGGCTGCAGTACCCAAGTATATTTCGCTAGATGGCAGCAGCGCTCCACCAACAGGGCCGGCTGCAGTACCCAAGTATATTTCGCTAGATGGCAGCAGCGCTCCACCAACAGGGCGGCTGCAGTACCCAATTACATTTCGCTAGATGGCAGCAGCGCTCCACCAACAGAGCTGGCTGCAGTACCCAAATATATTTCGCTAGATGGCAGCAGCGCTCCACCAACAGGGCCGGCTGCAGTACCCAAATATATTTCGCTAGATGGCAGCAGCGCTCCACCAACCGGGCGGCTGCAGTAGCCAAGTATATTTCGCTAGATGGCAGCAGCGCTCCACCAACAGGGCCGGCTGCAGTACCCAAGTATATTTCGCTAGATGGCAGCAGCGCTCCACCAACCGGGCGGCTGCAGTACCCAAGTATATTTCGCTAGATGGCAGCAGAGCTCCACCAACAGAGCAGGCTGCAGTACCCAAATATATTTCGCTAGATGGCAGCAGCGCTCCACCAACAGAGCCGGCTGCAGTACCCAAATATATTTCGCTAGATGGCAGCAGCGCTCCACAAACAGGGCCGGCTGCAGTACCCAAATATATTTCGCTAGATGGCAGCAGCGCTCCACCAACAGTGCCGGCTGCAGTACCCAAGTATATTTCGCTAGATGGCAGCAGCGCTCCACCAAAAGGGCGGCTGCAGTACACAAATATATAGTACTAAATCTGACCCTAACCCCAAGAGCCTGTGTCTAACCCTAACCCTAAGAGCCTGAGTCTAACCCTAACCGTAAGAGCCTGAGTCTAAACCTAACCCTAAGAGCCTGAGTCTAACCCTAACCCTAAGAGCCTAAGTCTAACCCTAACCCTAAGAGTCTAACCCTAACCCTAACCCTAACCCTAACCCTAAGAGTCTAACCCTAACCCTAAAAGTCTAACCCTAACCCTAACCCTAACCCTAACCCTAACCCTAAGAGTCTAACCCTAAGAGTCTAACCCTAAGAGTCTAACCCTAACCCTAACAGTCTAACCCTAACCCTAACCCTAAACCCGGCTGAAGTACCCAAGTATATTTCGCTAGATGGCAGCAGCGCTCCACCAACAGAGCCGGCTGCAGTACCCAAATATATTTCGCTAGATGGCAGCAGCGCTCCACCAACAGGGCCGGCTGCAGTACCCAAATATATTTCGCTAGATGGCAGCAGCGCTCCACCAACCGTGCGGCTGCAGTACCCAAGTATATTTCGCTAGATGGCAGCAGCGCTCCACCAACAGCGCCGGCTGCAGTACCCAAATATATTTCGCTAGATGGCAGCAGCGCTCCACCAACAGCACCGGCTGCAGTACCCAAGTATATTTCGCTAGATGGCAGCAGCGCTCCACCAACCGGGCGGCTGCAGTACCCAAGTATATTTCGCTAGATGGCAGCAGCGCTCCACCAACAGGGCCGGCTGCAGTACCCAAGTATATTTCGCTAGATGGCAGCAGCGCTCCACCAACCGGGCGGCTGCAGTACCCAAGTATATTTCGCTAGATGGCAGCAGCGCTCCACCAACAGCGCCGGCTGCAGTACCCAAGTATATTTCGCTAGATGGCAGCAGCGCTCCACCAACCGGGCGGCTGCAGTAGCCAAGTATATTTCGCTAGATGGCAGCACCGCTCCACCAACCGGGCGGCTGCAGTACCCAATTACATTTCGCTAGATGGCAGCAGCGCTCCACCAAAAGGGCGGCTGCAGTACCCAAGTTTATTTCGCTAGATGGCAGCAGAGCTCCACCAACAGCGCCGGCTGCAGTACCCAAATATATTTCGCTAGATGGCAGCAGCGCTCCACCAAAAGGGCGGCTGCAGTACCCAAATATATTTCGCTAGATGGCAGCAGCGCTCCACCAACCGGGCCGGCTGCAGTACCCAAATATATTTCGCTAGATGGCAGCAGCGCTCCACCAACAGCGCCGGCTGCAGTACCCAAGTATATTTCGCTACATGGCAGCAGCGGTCCACCAAAAGGGCGGCTGCAGTACCCAAATATATAGTACTGAGTCTGACCCTAACCCTAAGAGCCTGAGTCTAACCCTAACCCTAAGAGCCTGAGTCTAACCCTCACCCTAAGAGCCTGAGTCTAACCCTCACCCTAAGAGCCTGAGTCTAACCCTAACCCTAAGAGCCTAAGTCTAACCCTTACCCTAAGAGTCTAACCCTAAGAGTCTAACCCTAACCCTGAATATAACCCTAACCCTAAGAGTCTAACCCTCACCCTAACCCTAACCCTAAGTGTCTAACCCTAACCCTAACCCTAACTCTAACCCTAAGAGTCTAACCCTAACCCTAAGAGTCTAACCCTAACCCCAACCCTAACCCTAAGAGTCTAACCCTAACCCTAAGAGTCTAACCCTAACCCTAACTCTAACCCTAAGAGTCTAACCGTAACCCTAACCCTAACCCTAAGAGTCTAACCCTAACCCTAACCCTAACCCTAAGAGTCTAACCCTAACCCTAAGAGTCTAACCCTAACCCTAACCCTAACCCTAAGAGTCTAACCCTAACCCTTAGAGTCTAACCCTAACCCTAAACCTAACCCTAACCCTAAGAGTCTAAACCTAACCCTAACCCTAACCCTAACCCTAAGAGTCTAACCCTAACCCTAACGCTAACCCTAGCCCTAAGAGTCTAACCCTAACCCTAAGAGTCTAAGCCTAACCCTAAGCCTAACCCTAACCCTAACCGTAAGAGTCTAACCCTAACCCTAAGAGTCTAACCCTAAGAGTCTAACCCTAAAAGTCTAACCATAACCCTAACAGTCTAACCCTAACCCTAACCCTAAACCCGGCTGAAGTACCCAAGTATATTTCGCTAGATGGCAGCAGCGCTCCACAAACAGAGCCGGCTGCAGTACCCAAATATATTTCGCTAGATGGCAGCAGCGCTCCACCAACAGGGCCGGCTGCAGTACCCAAATATATTTCGCTAGATGGCAGCAGCGCTCCACCAACAGAGCCGGCTGCAGTACCCAAGTATATTTCGCTAGATGGCAGCAGCGCTCCACCAACAGCGCCGGCTGCAGTACCCAAATATATTTCGCTAGATGGCAGCAGCGCTCCACCAACAGCGCCGGCTGCAGTACCCAAGTATATTTCGCTAGATGGCAGCAGCGCTCCACCAACCGGGCGGCTGCAGTACCCAAGTATATTTCGCTAGATGGCAGCAGCGCTCCACCAACCGGGCGGCTGCAGTACCCAAGTATATTTCGCTAGATGGCAGCAGCGCTCCACCAACAGGGCCGGCTGCAGTACCCAAGTATATTTCGCTAGATGGCAGCAGCGCTCCACAAACCGGGCGGCTGCAGTACCCAAGTATATTTCGCTAGATGGCAGCAGCGCTCCACCAACAGGGCCGGCTGCAGTACCCAAATATATTTCGCTAGATGGCAGCAGCGCTCCACCAACCGGGCGGCTGCAGTACCCAAGTATATTTCGCTAGATGGCAGCAGCGCTCCACCAACAGGGCCGGCTGCAGTACCCAAGTATATTTCGCTAGATGGCAGCAGCGCTCCACCAACCGGACGGCTGCAGTACCCAAGTATATTTCGCTAGATGGAAGCAGCGCTCCACCAACAGGGCCGGCTGCAGTACCCAAGTATATTTCGCTAGATGGCAGCAGCGCTCCACCAACCGGGCGGCTGCAGTACCCAAGTATATTTCGCTAGATGGCAGCAGCGCTCCACCAACAGGGCGGCTGCAGTACCCAATTACATTTCGCTAGATGGCAGCAGCGCTCCACCAACAGGGCCGGCTGCAGTACCCAAGTATATTTCGCTAGATGGCAGCAGAGCTCCACCAACAGAGCTGGCTGCAGTACCCAAATATATTTCGCTAGATGGCAGCAGCGCTCCACCAAAAGGGCGGCTGCAGTACCCAAATATATTTCGCTAGATGGCAGCAGCGCTCCACCAACAGCGCCGGCTGCAGTACCCAAGTATATTTCGCTAGATGGCAGCAGCGCTCCACCAAAAGGGCGGCTGCAGTACACAAATATATAGTACTAAATCTGACCCTAACCCTAAGAGCCTGTGTCTAACCCTAACCCTAAGAGCCTGAGTCTAACCCTAACCGTAAGAGCCTGAGTCTAACCCTAACCCTAAGAGCCTGAGTCTAACCCTAACCCTAAGAGCCTAAGTCTAACCCTAACCCTAAGAGTCTAACCCTAACCCTAACCCTAACCCTAAGAGTGTAACCCTAACCCTAACCCTAACCCTAACCCTAGGAGTCTAACCCTAACCCTAACCCTAACCCTAAGAGTCTAACCCTAACCCTAACCCTAACCCTAAGAGTCTAACCCTAACCCTAAGAGTCTAACCCTAGCCCTAACCTTAACCCTAACCCTAAGAGTCTAACCCTAACCCTAAGAGTCTAACCCTAACCCTAACCCTAACCCTAAGAGTCTAACCCTAACCCTAAGAGTCTAACCCTAACCCTAACCCTAACCCTAACACTAAGCGTAAGAGTCTAACCCTAACCCTAAGAGTCTAACCCTAAGAGTCTAACCCTAACCCTAACCCTAACCCTAACAGTCTAACCCTAACCCTAACCCTAAACCCGGCTGAAGTACCCAAGTATATTTCGCTAGATGGCAGCAGCGCTCCACCAACAGAGCCGGCTGCAGTACCCAAATATATTTCGCTAGATGGCAGCAGCGCTCCACAAACAGGGCCGGCTGCAGTACCCAAATATATTTCGCTAGATGGCAGCAGCGATCCACCAACAGCGCCGGCTGCAGTACCCAAATATATTTCGCTAGATGGCAGCAGCGCTCCACCAAAAGGGCGGCTGCAGTACCCAAGTATATTTCGCTAGACGGCGGCAGTGCTCAACCAACAGCGCCGGCTGCAGTACTCAAGTATATTTCGCTAGATGGCAGCAGCGCTCCACAAAAAGGGTGGCTGCACTACCCAAATATATAGTACTGAGTCTAACCCTAACCCTAAGAGTCTAACCCTAAGAGTCTAACCCTAACCCTAACCCTAACCCTAACAGTCTAACCCTAACCCTAACCCTAAACCCGGCTGCAGTACCCAAATATATTTCGCTAGATGGCAGCAGCGCTCCACCAACAGAGCCGGCTGCAGTACCCAAGTATATTTCGCTAGATGGCAGCAGCGCTCCACCAACAGGGCCGGCTGCAGTACCCAAATATATTTCGCTAGATGGCAGCAGCGCTCCACCAACAGCACCGGCTGCAATACCCAAGTATATTTCGCTAGATGGCAGCAGCGCTCCACCAAAAGGGCGGCTGCAGTACCCAAATATATAGTACTGAGTCTGACCCTAACCCTAAGAGCCTGAGTCTAACCCTAACCCTAAGAGCCTGAGTCTAACCCTCACCCTAAGAGCCTGAGTCTAACCCTAACCCTAAGAGCCTGAGTCTAACCCTAACCCTAAGAGCCTGAGTCTAACCCTCACCCTACGAGCCTGAGTCTAACCCTAACCCTAAGAGCCTGAGTCTAACCCTAACCCTAAGAGCCTAAGTCTAACCCTTACCCTAAGAGTCTAACCCTAACCCTAACCCTAACCCTAAGAGTCTAACCCTAATCTGAATATAACCCTAACCCTAAGAGTCTAACCCTCACCCTAACCCTAACCCTAAGTGTCTAACCCTAACCCTAACCCTAACCCTAACCCTAAGAGTCTAACCCTAACCCTAAGAGTCTAACCCTAACCCCAACCCTAACCCTAAGAGTCTAACCCTAACCTTAAGAGTCTAACCCTAACCCTAACTCTAACCCTAAGAGTCTAACCGTAACCCTAACCCTAACCCTAAGAGTCTAACCCTAACCTAACCCTAACCCTAACCCTAAGAGTCTAACCCTAACCCTAACCCTAACCCTAAGAGTCTAACCCTAACCCTAAGAATCTAACCCTAACCCTAACCCTAACCCTAACCCTAAGAGTCTAACCCTAACCCTAAGAGTCTAACCCTAACCCTAACCCTAACCCTAACCCTAAGAGTCTAACCCTAACCCTAAGAGTCTAACCCTAACCCTAACCCTAACCCTAACCCTAAGAGTCTAACCCTAACCCTAAGAGTCTAACCCTAAGAGTCTAACCCTAACAGTCTAACCCTAACCCTAACAGTCTAACCCTAACCCTAACCCTAAACCCGGCTGAAGTACCCAAGTATATTTCGCTAGATGGCAGCAGCGCTCCACAAACCGGGCGGCTGCAGTACCCAAGTATATTTCGCTAGATGGCAGCAGCGCTCCACCAACAGCGCCGGCTGCAGTACCCAAATATATTTCGCTAGATGGCAGCAGCGCTCCACCAACAGAGCCGGCTGCAGTACCCAAGTATATTTCGCTAGATGGCAGCAGCGCTCCACCAACAGCGCCGGCTGCAGTACCCAAATATATTTCGCTAGATGGCAGCAGCGCTCCACCAACAGCGCCGGCTGCAGTACCCAAGTATATTTCGCTAGATGGCAGCAGCGCTCCACCAACCGGGCGGCTGCAGTACCCAAGTATATTTCGCTAGATGGCAGCAGCGCTCCACCAACAGGGCCGGCTGCAGTACCCAAGTATATTTCGCTAGATGGCAGCAGCGCTCCACCAACCGGGCGGCTGCAGTACCCAAGTATATTTCGCTAGATGGCAGCAGCGCTACACCAACCGGGCGGCTGCAGTACCCAATTACATTTCGCTAGATGGCAGCAGCGCTCCATTAACAGCGCCGGCTGCAGTACCCAAATATATTTCGCTAGATGGCAGCAGCGCTCCACAAACCGGGCGGCTGCAGTACCCAAGTATATTTCGCTAGATGGCAGCAGCGCTCCACCAACAGGGCCGGCTGCAGTACCCAAGTATATTTCGCTAGATGGCAGCAGCGCTCCACCAACCGGGCGGCTGCAGTACCCAATTACATTTCGCTAGATGGCAGCAGCGCTCCACCAAAAGGGCGGCTGCAGTACCCAAGTATATTTCGCTAGATGGCAGTAGAGCTCCACCAACAGGGCCGGCTGCAGTACCCAAATATATTTCGCTAGATGGCAGCAGCGCTCCACCAACAGCGCCGGCTGCAGTACCCAAGTATACTTCGCTAGATGGCAGCAGCGCTCCACTAAAAGGGCGGCTGCAGTACCCAAATATATAGTACTGAGTCTAACCCTAACCCTAAGAGCCTGAGTCTAACCCTCACCCTAAGATCCTGAGTCTAACCCTAACCCTAAGAGCCTGAGTCTAACCCTCACCCTAAGAGCCTGAGTCTAACCCTAACCCTAAGAGCCTGAGTCTAACCCTCACCCTAAGAGCCTGAGTCTAACCCTAACCCTAAGAGCCTAACCCTAACCCTAACCCTAAGAGTCTAACCCTAACCCTAACCCTAACCCTAAGAGTCTAACCCTAACCCTGAATATAACCCTAACCCTAAGAGTCTAACCCTCACCCTAACCCTAACCCTAAGAGTCTAACCCTAACCCTAACCCTAACCCTAAGAGTCTAACCCTAACCCTAAGAGTCTAACCCTAACCCTAACCCTAACCCTAACCCTAAGAGTCTAACCCTAACCCTAAGAGTCTAACCCTAACCCTAACCCTAACCCTAAGAGTCTAACCCTAACCCTAAGAGTCTAACCCTAACCCTAACCCTAACCCTAACCCTAAGAGTCTAACCCTAACCCTAAGAGTCTAACCCTAACCCTAACCCTAACCCTAACCGTAAGAGTCTAACCCTAACCGTAAGAGTCTAACCCTAAGAGTCTAACCCTAAGAGTCTAACCCTAACCCTAACAGTCTAACCCTAACCCTAACCCTAAACCCGGCTGAAGTACCCAAGTATATTTCGCTAGATGGCAGCAGCGCTCCACAAACAGAGCCGGCTGCAGTACCCAAATATATTTCGCTAGATGGCAGCAGCGCTCCACCAACAGGGCCGGCTGCAGTACCCAAATATATTTCGCTAGATGGCAGCAGCGCTCCACCAACCGGGCGGCTGCAGTACCCAAGTATATTTCGCTAGATGGCAGCAGCGCTCCACCAACAGGGCCGGCTGCAGTACCCAAGTATATTTCGCTAGATGGCAGCAGCGCTCCACCAACCGGGCGGCTGCAGTACCCAAGTATATTTCGCTAGATGGCAGCAGCGCTCCACCAACAGGGCCGGCTGCAGTACCCAAATATATTTCGCTAGATGGCAGCAGCGCTCCACCAACCGGGCGGCTGCAGTACCCAAGTATATTTCGCTAGATGGCAGCAGCGCTCCACCAACAGGGCCGGCTGCAGTACCCAAGTATATTTCGCTAGATGGCAGCAGCGCTCCACCAACCGGGCGGCTGCAGTACCCAAGTATATTTCGCTAGATGGCAGCAGCGCTCCACCAACAGGGCCGGCTGCAGTACCCAAATATATTTCGCTAGATGGCAGCAGCGCTCCACCAACCGGGCGGCTGCAGTACCCAAGTATATTTCGCTAGATGGCAGCAGCGCTCCACCAACAGGGCGGCTGCAGTACCCAATTACATTTCGCTAGATGGCAGCAGCGCTCCACCAACAGAGCTGGCTGCAGTACCCAAATATATTTCGCTAGATGGCAGCAGCGCTCCACAAACCGGGCGGCTGCAGTACCCAAGTATATTTCGCTAGATGGCAGCAGCGCTCCACCAACCGGGCGGCTGCAGTACCCAAGTATATTTCGCTAGATGGCAGCAGCGCTCCACCAACAGGGCCGGCTGCAGTACCCAAGTATATTTCGCTAGATGGCAGCAGCGCTCCACCAACCGGGCGGCTGCAGTACCCAAGTATATTTCGCTAGATGGCAGCAGCGCTCCACCAACAGGGCGGCTGCAGTACCCAATTACATTTCGCTAGATGGCAGCAGCGCTCCACCAACAGAGCTGGCTGCAGTACCCAAATATATTTCGCTAGATGGCAGCAGCGCTCCACCAACAGGGCCGGCTGCAGTACCCAAATATATTTCGCTAGATGGCAGCAGCGCTCCACCAACCGGGCGGCTGCAGTAGCCAAGTATATTTCGCTAGATGGCAGCAGCGCTCCACCAACAGGGCCGGCTGCAGTACCCAAGTATATTTCGCTAGATGGCAGCAGCGCTCCACCAACCGGGCGGCTGCAGTACCCAAGTATATTTCGCTAGATGGCAGCAGAGCTCCACCAACAGAGCTGGCTGCAGTACCCAAATATATTTCGCTAGATGGCAGCAGCGCTCCACCAACAGAGCCGGCTGCAGTACCCAAATATATTTCGCTAGATGGCAGCAGCGCTCCACAAACAGGGCCGGCTGCAGTACCCAAATATATTTCGCTAGATGGCAGCAGCGCTCCACCAACAGTGCCGGCTGCAGTACCCAAGTATATTTCGCTAGATGGCAGCAGCGCTCCACCAAAAGGGCGGCTGCAGTACACAAATATATAGTACTAAATCTGACCCTAACCCTAAGAGCCTGTGTCTAACCCTAACCCTAAGAGCCTGAGTCTAACCCTAACCGTAAGAGCCTGAGTCTAAACCTAACCCTAAGAGCCTGAGTCTAACCCTAACCCTAAGAGCCTAAGTCTAACCCTAACCCTAAGAGTCTAACCCTAACCCTAACCCTAACCCTAACCCTAAGAGTCTAACCCTAACCCTAAAAGTCTAACCCTAACCCTAACCCTAACCCTAACCCTAACCCTAAGAGTCTAACCCTAAGAGTCTAACCCTAACCCTAACAGTCTAACCCTAACCCTAACCCTAAACCCGGCTGAAGTACCCAAGTATATTTCGCTAGATGGCAGCAGCGCTCCACCAACAGAGCCGGCTGCAGTACCCAAATATATTTCGCTAGATGGCAGCAGCGCTCCACCAACAGCGCCGGCTGCAGTACCCAAATATATTTCGCTAGATGGCAGCAGCGCTCCACCAACCGTGCGGCTGCAGTACCCAAGTATATTTCGCTAGATGGCAGCAGCGCTCCACCAACAGCGCCGGCTGCAGTACCCAAATATATTTCGCTAGATGGCAGCAGCGCTCCACCAACAGCGCCGGCTGCAGTACCCAAGTATATTTCGCTAGATGGCAGCAGCGCTCCACCAAAAGGGCGGCTGCAGTACCCAATTATATTTCGCTAGATGGCAGCAGCGCTCCACCAACAGGGCCGGCTGCAGTACCCAAGTATATTTCGCTAGATGGCAGCAGCGCTCCACCAACCGGGCGGCTGCAGTACCCAAGTATATTTCGCTAGATGGCAGCAGCGCTCCACCAACAGGGCCGGCTGCAGTACCCAAATATATTTCGCTAGATGGCAGCAGCGCTCCACCAACCGGGCGGCTGCAGTACCCAAGTATATTTCGCTAGATGGCAGCAGCGCTCCACCAACAGGGCCGGCTGCAGTACCCAAGTATATTTCGCTAGATGGCAGCAGCGCTCCACCAACCGGGCGGCTGCAGTACCCAAGTATATTTCGCTAGATGGCAGCAGCGCTCCACCAACAGCGCCGGCTGCAGTACCCAAGTATATTTCGCTAGATGGCAGCAGCGCTCCACCAACCGGGCGGCTGCAGTAGCCAAGTATATTTCGCTAGATGGCAGCACCGCTCCACCAACCGGGCGGCTGCAGTACCCAATTACATTTCGCTAGATGGCAGCAGCGCTCCACCAAAAGGGCGGCTGCAGTACCCAAGTTTATTTCGCTAGATGGCAGCAGAGCTCCACCAACAGCGCCGGCTGCAGTACCCAAATATATTTCGCTAGATGGCAGCAGCGCTCCACCAAAAGGGCGGCTGCAGTACCCAAATATATTTCGCTAGATGGCAGCAGCGCTCCACCAACCGGGCCGGCTGCAGTACCCAAATATATTTCGCTAGATGGCAGCAGCGCTCCACCAACAGCGCCGGCTGCAGTACCCAAGTATATTTCGCTACATGGCAGCAGCGGTCCACCAAAAGGGCGGCTGCAGTACCCAAATATATAGTACTGAGTCTGACCCTAACCCTAAGAGCCTGAGTCTAACCCTAACCCTAAGAGCCTGAGTCTAACCCTCACCCTAAGAGCCTGAGTCTAACCCTCACCCTAAGAGCCTGAGTCTAACCCTAACCCTAAGAGCCTAAGTCTAACCCTTACCCTAAGAGTCTAACCCTAAGAGTCTAACCCTAACCCTGAATATAACCCTAACCCTAAGAGTCTAACCCTCACCCTAACCCTAACCCTAAGTGTCTAACCCTAACCCTAACCCTAACTCTAACCCTAAGAGTCTAACCCTAACCCTAAGAGTCTAACCCTAACCCCAACCCTAACCCTAAGAGTCTAACCCTAACCCTAAGAGTCTAACCCTAACCCTAACTCTAACCCTAAGAGTCTAACCGTAACCCTAACCCTAACCCTAAGAGTCTAACCCTAACCCTAATTCTAACCCTAAGAGTCTAACCCTAACCCTAAGAGTCTAACCCTAACCCTAACCCTAACCCTAAGAGTCTAACCCTAACCCTTAGAGTCTAACCCTAACCCTAAACCTAACCCTAACCCTAAGAGTCTAAACCTAACCCTAACCCTAACCCTAACCCTAAGAGTCTAACCCTAACCCTAACCCTAACCCTAGCCCTAAGAGTCTAACCCTAACCCTAAGAGTCTAAGCCTAACCCTAAGCCTAACCCTAACCCTAACCGTAAGAGTCTAACCCTAACCCTAAGAGTCTAACCCTAAGAGTCTAACCCTAAAAGTCTAACCATAACCCTAACAGTCTAACCCTAACCCTAACCCTAAACCCGGCTGAAGTACCCAAGTATATTTCGCTAGATGGCAGCAGCGCTCCACAAACAGAGCCGGCTGCAGTACCCAAATATATTTCGCTAGATGGCAGCAGCGCTCCACCAACAGGGCCGGCTGCAGTACCCAAATATATTTCGCTAGATGGCAGCAGCGCTCCACCAACAGAGCCGGCTGCAGTACCCAAGTATATTTCGCTAGATGGCAGCAGCGCTCCACCAACAGCGCCGGCTGCAGTACCCAAATATATTTCGCTAGATGGCAGCAGCGCTCCACCAACAGCGCCGGCTGCAGTACCCAAGTATATTTCGCTAGATGGCAGCAGCGCTCCACCAACCGGGCGGCTGCAGTACCCAAGTATATTTCGCTAGATGGCAGCAGCGCTCCACCAACCGGGCGGCTGCAGTACCCAAGTATATTTCGCTAGATGGCAGCAGCGCTCCACCAAAAGGGCGGCTGCAGTACCCAAGTATATTTCGCTAGATGGCAGCAGCGCTACACCAAAAGGGCGGCTGCAGTACCCAATTACATTTCGCTAGATGGCAGCAGCGCTCCACCAACCGGGCCGGCTGCAGTACCCAAATATATTTCGCTAGATGGCAGCAGCGCTCCACAAACCGGGCGGCTGCAGTACCCAAGTATATTTCGCTAGATGGCAGCAGCGCTCCACCAACAGGGCCGGCTGCAGTACCCAAGTATATTTCGCTAGATGGCAGCAGCGCTCCACCAACAGCGCCGGCTGCAATACCCAATTACATTTCGCTAGATGGCAGCAGCGCTCCACCAAAAGGGCGGCTGCAGTACCCAAATATATAGTACTGAGTCTGACCCTAACCCTAAGAGCCTGAGTCTAACCCTAACCCTAAGAGCCTGAGTCTAACCCTCACCCTAAGAGCCTGAGTCTAACCCTTACCCTAAGAGCCTGAGTCTAACCCTAACCCTAAGAGCCTAAGTCTAACCCTTACCCTAAGAGTCTAACCCTAACCCTAAGAGTCTAACCCTAACCCTGAATATAACCCTAACCCTAAGAGTCTAACCCTCACCCTAACCCTAACCCTAAGTGTCTAACCCTAACCCTAACCCTAACTCTAACCCTAAGAGTCTAACCCTAACCCTAAGAGTCTAACCCTAACCCCAACCCTAACCCTAAGAGTCTAACCCTAACCCTAAGAGTCTAACCCTAACCCTAACTCTAACCCTAAGAGTCTAACCGTAACCCTAACCCTAACCCTAAGAGTCTAACCCTAACCCTAACCCTAACCCTAAGAGTCTAACCCTAACCCTAAGAGTCTAACCCTAACCCTAACCCTAACCCTAAGAGTCTAACCCTAACCCTTAGAGTCTAACCCTAACCCTAACCCTAACCCTATCCCTAAGAGTCTAAACCTAACCCTAACCCTAACCCTAACCCTAAGAGTCTAACCCTAACCCTAAGAGTCTAACCCTAACTCTAACCCTAACCCTAACCCTAAGAGTCTAACCCTAACCCTAAGAGTCTAAGCCTAACCCTAAGCCTAACCCTAACCCTAAACGTAAGAGTCTAACCCTAACCCTAAGAGTCTAACCCTAAGAGTCTAACCCTAAAAGTCTAACCATAACCCTAACAGTCTAACCCTAACCCTAACCCTAAACCCGGCTGAAGTACCCAAGTATATTTCGCTAGATGGCAGCAGCGCTCCACAAACAGAGCCGGCTGCAGTACCCAAATATATTTCGCTAGATGGCAGCAGCGCTCCACCAACAGCGCCGGCTGCAGTACCCAAATATATTTCGCTAGATGGCAGCAGCGCTCCACCAACAGAGCCGGCTGCAGTACCCAAGTATATTTCGCTAGATGGCAGCAGCGCTCCACCAACCGGGCGGCTGCAGTACCCAAGTATATTTCGCTAGATGGCAGCAGCGCTCCACCAACAGGGCCGGCTGCAGTACCCAAGTATATTTCGCTAGATGGCAGCAGCGCTCCACCAACCGGGCGGCTGCAGTACCCAAGTATATTTCGCTAGATGGCAGCAGCGCTCCACCAAAAGGGCGGCTGCAGTACCCAAGTATATTTCGCTAGATGGCAGCAGCGCTCCACCAACCGGGCCGGCTGCAGTACCCAAATATATTTCGCTAGATGGCAGCAGCGCTCCACAAACCGGGCGGCTGCAGTACCCAAGTATATTTCGCTAGATGGCAGCAGCGCTCCACCAACAGGGCCGGCTGCAGTACCCAAGTATATTTCGCTAGATGGCAGCAGCGCTCCACCAACAGCGCCGGCTGCAATACCCAATTACATTTCGCTAGATGGCAGCAGCGCTCCACCAAAAGGGCGGCTGCAGTACCCAAATATATAGTACTGAGTCTGACCCTAACCCTAAGAGCCTGAGTCTAACCCTAACCCTAAGAGCCTGAGTCTAACCCTCACCCTAAGAGCCTGAGTCTAACCCTCACCCTAAGAGCCTGAGTCTAACCCTAACCCTAAGAGCCTAAGTCTAACCCTTACCCTAAGAGTCTAACCCTAACCCTAACCCTAAGAGTCTAACCCTAACCCTGAATATAACCCTAACCCTAAGAGTCTAACCCTCACCCTAACCCTAACCCTAAGTGTCTAACCCTAACCCTAACCCTAACTCTAACCCTAAGAGTCTAACCCTAACCCTAAGAGTCTAACCCTAACCCCAACCCTAACCCTAAGAGTCTAACCCTAACCCTAAGAGTCTAACCCTAACCCTAACTCTAACCCTAAGAGTCTAACCGTAACCCTAACCCTAACCCTAAGAGTCTAACCCTAACCCTAACCCTAACCCTAAGAGTCTAACCCTAACCCTAAGAGTCTAACCCTAACCCTAACCCTAACCCTAAGAGTCTAACCCTAACCCTTAGAGTCTAACCCTAACCCTAACCCTAACCCTATCCCTAAGAGTCTAAACCTAACCCTAACCCTAACCCTAACCCTAAGAGACTAACCTTAACCCTAAGAGTCTAACCCTAACTCTAACCCTAACCCTAACCCTAAGAGTCTAACCCTAACCCTAAGAGTCTAAGCCTAACCCTAAGCCTAACCCTAACCCTAACCGTAAGAGTCTAACCCTAACCCTAAGAGTCTAACCCTAAGAGTCTAACCCTAAAAGTCTAACCATAACCCTAACAGTCTAACCCTAACCCTAACCCTAAACCCGGCTGCAGTACCCAAGTATATTTCGCTAGATGGCAGCAGAGCTCCACCAACAGGGCCAGCTGCAGTACCCAAATATATTTCGCTAGATGGTAGCAGCGCTCCACCAACAGCGCCGGCTGCAGTACCCAAGTATACTTCGCTAGATGGCAGCAGCGCTCCACCAACCGGGCGGCTGCAGTACCCAAATATATAGTACTGAGTCTAACCCTAACCCTAAGAGCCTGAGTCTAACCCTCACCCTAAGAGCCTGAGTCTAACCCTAACCCTAAGAGCCTGAGTCTAACCCTCACCCTAAGAGCCTGAGTCTAACCCTCACCCTAAGAGCCTGAGTCTAACCCTAACCCTAAGAGCCTGAGTCTAACTCTCACCCTAAGTGCCTGAGTCTAACCCTAACCCTAAGAGCCTAACCCTAACCCTAACCCTAAGAGTCTAACCCTAACCCTAACCCTAACCCTAAGAGTCTAACCCTAACCCTGAATATAACCCTAACCCTAAGAGTCTAACCCTCACCCTAACCCTAACCCTAAGAGTCTAACCCTAACCCTAACCCTAACCCTAAGAGTCTAACCCTAACCCTAAGAGTCTAACCCTAACCCTAACCCTAACCCTAACCCTAAGAGTCTAACCCTAACCCTAAGAGTCTAACCCTAACCCTAACCCTAACCCTAACCCTAAGAGTCTAACCCTAACCCTAAGAGTCTAACCCTAAGAGTCTAACCCTAAGAGTCTAACCCTAACCCTAACAGTCTAACCCTAACCCTAACCCTAAACCCGGCTGAAGTACCCAAGTATATTTCGCTAGATGGCAGCAGCGCTCCACAAACAGAGCCGGCTGCAGTACCCAAATATATTTCGCTAGATGGCAGCAGCGCTCCACCAACAGCGCCGGCTGCAGTACCCAAGTATATTTCGCTAGATGGCAGCAGCGCTCCACCAACAGCGCCGGCTGCAGTACCCAAATATATTTCGCTAGATGGCAGCAGCGCTCCACCAACAGGGCCGGCTGCAGTACCCAAATATATTTCGCTAGATGGCAGCAGCGCTCCACAAACAGGGCCGGCTGCAGTACCCAAATATATTTCGCTAGATGGCAGCAGCGCTCCACCAACCGGGCGGCTGCAGTACCCAAGTATATTTCGCTAGATGGCAGCAGCGCTCCACCAACAGCGCCGGCTGCAGTACCCAAGTATATTTCGCTAGATGGCAGCAGCGCTCCACCAACCGGGCGGCTGCAGTACCCAAGTATATTTCGCTAGATGGCAGCAGCGCTCCACCAACAGGGCCGGCTGCAGTACCCAAGTATATTTCGCTAGATGGCAGCAGCGCTCCACCAACCGGGCGGCTGCAGTACCCAAGTATATTTCGCTAGATGGCAGCAGCGCTCCACCAACAGGGCGGCTGCAGTACCCAATTACATTTCGCTAGATGGCAGCAGCGCTCCACCAACAGGGCCGGCTGCAGTACCCAAGTATATTTCGCTAGATGGCAGCAGAGCTCCACCAACAGAGCTGGCTGCAGTACCCAAATATATTTCGCTAGATGGCAGCAGCGCTCCACCAAAAGGGCGGCTGCAGTACCCAAATATATTTCGCTAGATGGCAGCAGCGCTCCACAAACAGGGCCGGCTGCAGTACCCAAATATATTTCGCTAGATGGCAGCAGCGCTCCACCAACAGCGCCGGCTGCAGTACCCAAGTATATTTCGCTAGATGGCAGCAGCGCTCCACCAAAAGGGCGGCTGCAGTACACAAATATATAGTACTAAATCTGACCCTAACCCTAAGAGCCTGTGTCTAACCCTAACCCTAAGAGCCTGAGTCTAACCCTAACCGTAAGAGCCTGAGTCTAACCCTAACCCTAAGAGCCTGAGTCTAACCCTAACCCTAAGAGCCTAACCCTAACCCTAACCCTAAGAGTCTAACCCTAACCCTAACCCTAACCCTAAGAGTGTAACCCTAACCCTAACCCTAACCCTAACCCTAAGAGTCTAACCCTAACCCTAACCCTAACCCTAAGAGTCTAACCCTAACCCTAACCCTAACCCTAAGAGTCTAACCCTAACCCTAAGAGTCTAACCCTAACCCTAACACTAACCCTAAGAGTCTAACCCTAACCCTAAGAGTCTAACCCTAACCCTAACCCTAACCCTAACCCTAAGCGTAAGAGTCTAACCCTAACCCTAAGAGTCTAACCCTAAGAGTCTAACCCTAACCCTAACCCTAACCCTAACAGTCTAACCCTAACCCTAACCCTAAACCCGGCTGAAGTACCCAAGTATATTTCGCTAGATGGCAGCAGCGCTCCACCAACAGAGCCGGCTGCAGTACCCAAATATATTTCGCTAGATGGCAGCAGCGCTCCACAAACAGGGCCGGCTGCAGTACCCAAATATATTTCGCTAGATGGCAGCAGCGCTCCACCAACCGGGCGGATGCAGTACCCAAGTATATTTCGCTAGATGGCAGCAGCGCTCCACCAACCGGGCGGCTGCAGTACCCAAGTATATTTCGCTAGATGGCAGAAGCGCTCCACCAAAAGGGCGGCTGCAGTACACAAATATATAGTACTAAATCTGACCCTAACCCTAAGAGCCTGTGTCTAACCCTAACCCTAAGAGCCTGAGTCTAACCCTAACCGTAAGAGCCTGAGTCTAACCCTAACCCTAAGAGCCTGAGTCTAACCCTAACCCTAAGAGCCTAAGTCTAACCCTAACCCTAAGAGTCTAACCCTAACCCTAACCCTAACCCTAAGAGTGTAACCCTAAACCTAACCCTAACCCTAACCCTAAGAGTCTAACCCTAACCCTAACCCTAACCCTAAGAGTCTAACCCTAACCCTAACCCTAACCCTAAGAGTCTAACCCTAACCCTAAGAGTCTAACCCTAACCCTAACCTTAACCCTAACCCTAAGAGTCTAACCCTAACCCTAAGAGTCTAACCCTAACCCTAACCCTAACCCTAAGAGTCTAACCCTAACCCTAAGAGTCTAACCCTAACTTTAACCCTAACCCTAACCCTAAGCGTAAGAGTCTAACCCTAACCCTAAGAGTCTAACCCTAAGAGTCTAACCCTAACCCTAACCCTAACCCTAACAGTCTAACCCTAACCCTAACCCTAAACCCGGCTGAAGTACCCAAGTATATTTCGCTAGATGGCAGCAGCGCTCCACCAACAGAGCCGGCTGCAGTACCCAAATATATTTCGCTAGATGGCAGCAGCGCTCCACAAACAGGGCCGGCTGCAGTACCCAAATATATTTCGCTAGATGGCAGCAGCGATCCACCAACAGCGCCGGCTGCAGTACCCAAATATATTTCGCTAGATGGCAGCAGCGCTCCACCAAAAGGGCGGCTGCAGTACCCAAGTATATTTCGCTAGACGGCGGCAGTGCTCAACCAACCGGGCGGCTGCAGTACCAAAGTATATTTCGCTAGATGGCAGCAGCGCTCCACCAACAGCGCCGGCTGCAGTACTCAAGTATATTTCGCTAGATGGCAGCAGCGCTCCACAAAAAGGGTGGCTGCACTACCCAAATATATAGTACTGAGTCGAACCCTAACCCTAAGAGTCTAACCCTAAGAGTCTAACCCTAACCCTAACCCTAACCCTAACAGTCTAACCCTAACCCTAACCCTAAACCCGGCTGCAGTACCCAAATATATTTCGCTAGATGGCAGCAGCGCTCCACCAACAGGGCCGGCTGCAGTACCCAAGTATATTTCGCTAGATGGCAGCAGCGCTCCACCAACAGGGCCGGCTGCAGTACCCAAATATATTTCGCTAGATGGCAGCAGCGCTCCACCAACAGCACCGGCTGCAATACCCAAGTATATTTCGCTAGATGGCAGCAGCGCTCCACCAAAAGGGCGGCTGCAGTACCCAAATATATAGTACTGAGTCTGACCCTAACCCTAAGAGCCTGAGTCTAACCCTAACCCTAAGAGCCTGAGTCTAACCCTCACCCTAAGAGCCTGAGTCTAACCCTAACCCTAAGAGTCTAACCCTAACCCTAACCCTAACCCTAACCCTAAGAGTCTAACCCTAACCCTAAGAGTCTAACCCTAACCCTAACCCTAACCCTAACCGTAAGAGTCTAACCCTAACCCTAAGAGTCTAACCCTAAGAGTCTAACCCTAAGAGTCTAACCCTAACCCTAACAGTCTAACCCTAACCCTAACCCTAAACCCGGCTGAAGTACCCAAGTATATTTCGCTAGATGGCAGCAGCGCTCCACAAACAGAGCCGGCTGCAGTACCCAAATATATTTCGCTAGATGGCAGCAGCGCTCCACAAACAGAGCCGGCTGCAGTACCCAAATATATTTCGCTAGATGGCAGCAGCGCTCCACCAACCGGGCGGCTGCAGTACCCAAGTATATTTCGCTAGATGGCAGCAGCGCTCCACCAAAAGTGCGGCTGCAGTACCCAATTACATTTCGCTAGATGGCAGCAGCGCTCCACCAACCGGGCGGCTGCAGTACCCAAGTATATTTCGCTAGATGGCAGCAGCGCTCCACCAACAGGGCCGGCTGCAGTACCCAAGTATATTTCGCTAGATGGCAGCAGCGCTCCACCAACCGGGCGGCTGCAGTACCCAAGTATATTTCGCTAGATGGCAGCAGCGCTCCACCAACAGGGCGGCTGCAGTACCCAATTACATTTCGCTAGATGGCAGCAGCGCTCCACCAACAGGGCCGGCTGCAGTACCCAAGTATATTTCGCTAGATGGCAGCAGAGCTCCACCAACAGAACTGGCTGCAGTACCCAAATATATTTCGCTAGATGGCAGCAGCGCTCCACCAAAAGGGCGGCTGCAGTACCCAAATATATTTCGCTAGATGGCAGCAGCGCTCCACAAACAGGGCCGGCTGCAGTACCCAAATATATTTCGCTAGATGGCAGCAGCGCTCCACCAACAGGGCCGGCTGCAGTACCCAAGTATATTTCGCTAGATGGCAGCAGCGCTCCACCAACAGCGCCGGCTGCAGTACCCAAGTATATTTCGCTAGATGGCAGCAGCGCTCCAACAACCGGGCGGCTGCAGTACCCAAGTATATTTCGCTAGATGGCAGCAGCGCTCCACCAACAGGGCCGGCTGCAGTACCCAAGTATATTTCGCTAGATGGCAGCAGCGCTCCACCAACCGGGCGGCTGCAGTACCCAAGTATATTTCGCTAGATGGCAGCAGCGCTCCACCAACAGGGCCGGCTGCAGTACCCAAGTATATTTCGCTAGATGGCAGCAGCGCTCCACCAACCGGGCGGCTGCAGTACCCAAGTATATTTCGCTAGATGGCAGCAGCGCTCCACCAACCGGGCGGCTGCAGTACCCAAGTATATTTCGCTAGATGGCAGCAGCGCTCCACCAACAGGGCCGGCTGCAGTACCCAAGTATATTTCGCTAGATGGCAGCAGCGCTCCACCAACAGGGCGGCTGCAGTACCCAAGTATATTTCGCTAGATGGCAGCAGCGCTCCACCAACCGGGCGGCTGCAGTACCCAATTACATTTCGCTAGATGGCAGCAGCGCTCCACCAAAAGGGCGGCTGCAGTACCCAAGTATATTTCGCTAGATGGCAGCAGAGCTCCACCAACAGGGCCGGCTGCAGTACCCAAATATATTTCGCTAGATGGCAGCAGAGCTCCACCAAAAGGGCGGCTGCAGTACCCAAATATATTGCGCTAGATGGCAGCAGCGCTCCACCAACAGGGCCGGCTGCAGTACCCAAATATATTTCGCTAGATGGCAGCAGCGCTCCACCAACAGCGCCGGCTGCAGTACCCAAGTATATTTCGCTAGATGGCAGCAGCGCTCCACCAAAAGGGCGGCTGCAGTACACAAATATATAGTACTAAATCTGACCCTAACCCTAAGAGCCTGTGTCTAACCCTAACCCTAAGAGCCTGAGTCTAACCCTAACCGTAAGAGCCTGAGTCTAACCCTAACCCTAAGAGCCTGAGTCTAACCCTAACCCTAAGAGCCTAACCCTAACCCTAACCCTAAGAGTCTAACCCTAACCCTAACCCTAACCCTAAGAGTGTAACCCTAACCCTAACCCTAACCCTAACCCTAAGAGTCTAACCCTAACCCTAACCCTAACCCTAAGAGTCTAACCCTAACCCTAACCCTAACCCTAAGAGTCTAACCCTAACCCTAAGAGTCTAACCCTAACCCTAACACTAACCCTAAGAGTCTAACCCTAACCCTAAGAGTCTAACCCTAACCCTAACCCTAACCCTAACCCTAAGCGTAAGAGTCTAACCCTAACCCTAAGAGTCTAACCCTAAGAGTCTAACCCTAACCCTAACCCTAACCCTAACAGTCTAACCCTAACCCTAACCCTAAACCCGGCTGAAGTACCCAAGTATATTTCGCTAGATGGCAGCAGCGCTCCACCAACAGAGCCGGCTGCAGTACCCAAATATATTTCGCTAGATGGCAGCAGCGCTCCACAAACAGGGCCGGCTGCAGTACCCAAATATATTTCGCTAGATGGCAGCAGCGATCCACCAACCGGGCGGATGCAGTACCCAAGTATATTTCGCTAGATGGCAGCAGCGCTCCACCAACCGGGCGGCTGCAGTACCCAAGTATATTTCGCTAGATGGCAGAAGCGCTCCACCAAAAGGGCGGCTGCAGTACACAAATATATAGTACTAAATCTGACCCTAACCCTAAGAGCCTGTGTCTAACCCTAACCCTAAGAGCCTGAGTCTAACCCTAACCGTAAGAGCCTGAGTCTAACCCTAACCCTAAGAGCCTGAGTCTAACCCTAACCCTAAGAGCCTAAGTCTAACCCTAACCCTAAGAGTCTAACCCTAACCCTAACCCTAACCCTAAGAGTGTAACCCTAAACCTAACCCTAACCCTAACCCTAAGAGTCTAACCCTAACCCTAACCCTAACCCTAAGAGTCTAACCCTAACCCTAACCCTAACCCTAAGAGTCTAACCCTAACCCTAAGAGTCTAACCCTAACCCTAACCTTAACCCTAACCCTAAGAGTCTAACCCTAACCCTAAGAGTCTAACCCTAACCCTAACCCTAACCCTAAGAGTCTAACCCTAACCCTAAGAGTCTAACCCTAACTTTAACCCTAACCCTAACCCTAAGAGTCTAACCCTAACCCTAAGAGTCTAACCCTAACCCCAACCCTAACCCTAAGAGTCTAACCCTAACCCTAAGAGTCTGAGTCTAACCCTAACCCTAAGAGCCTGAGTCTAACCCTAAGAGTCTAACCATAACCCTAACCCTAACCCTAAGAGTCTAACCCTAACCCTAAGGGTCTAACCCTAACCCTAACCCTAACCCTAAGAGTCTAACCCTAACCCTAAGAGTCTAACCCTAACCCTAACCCTAAGAGTCTAACCCTAACCCTAAGAGTCTAACCCTAACCCTAACCCTAACCCTAACCCTAAGAGTCTAACCCTAACCCTAAGAGTCTAACCCTAACCCTAACCCTAACCCTAACCCTAACCCTAAGAGTCTAACCCTAAGAGTCTAACCCTAAGAGTCTAACCCTAACCCTAACAGTCTAACCCTAACCCTAACCCTAAACCCGGCTGAAGTACCCAAGTATATTTCGCTAGATGGCAGCAGCGCTCCACCAACAGCGCCGGCTGCAGTACCCAAATATATTTCGCTAGATGGCAGCAGCGCTCCACCAACAGCGCCGGCTGCAGTACCCAAATATATTTCGCTAGATGGCAGCAGCGCTCCACCAACAGCGCCGGCTGCAGTACCCAAATATATTTCGCTAGATGGCAGCAGCGCTCCACCAACAGGGCCGGCTGCAGTACCCAAATATATTTCGCTAGATGGCAGCAGCGCTCCACCAACAGCGCCGGCTGCAGTACCCAAGTATATTTCGCTAGATGGCAGCAGCGCTCCACCAACCGGGCGGCTGCAGTACCCAAGTATATTTCGCTAGATGGCAGCAGCGCTCCACCAACAGCGCCGGCTGCAGTACCCAAGTATATTTCGCTAGATGGCAGCAGCGCTCCACCAACCGGGCGGCTGCAGTACCCAAGTATATTTCGCTAGATGGCAGCAGCGCTCCACCAACAGGGCCGGCTGCAGTACCCAAATATATTTCGCTAGATGGCAGCAGCGCTCCACCAACCGGGCGGCTGCAGTACCCAAGTATATTTCGCTAGATGGCAGCAGCGCTACACCAACCGGGCGGCTGCAGTACCCAATTACATTTCGCTAGATGGCAGCAGCGCTCCATTAACAGCGCCGGCTGCAGTACCCAAATATATTTCGCTAGATGGCAGCAGCGCTCCACAAACCGGGCGGCTGCAGTACCCAAGTATATTTCGCTAGATGGCAGCAGCGCTCCACCAACCGGGCGGCTGCAGTACCCAATTACATTTCGCTAGATGGCAGCACCGCTCCACCAACCGGCGGCTGCAGTACCCAATTACATTTCGCTAGATGGCAGCAGCGCTCCACCAAAAGGGCGGCTGCAGTACCCAAGTATATTTCGCTAGATGGCAGCAGAGCTCCACCAACAGCGCCGGCTGCAGTACCCAAATATATTTCGCTAGATGGCAGCAGCGCTCCACCAAAAGGGCGGCTTCAGTACCCAAATATATTTCGCTAGATGGCAGCAGCGCTCCACCAACAGGGCCGGCTGCAGTACCCAAATATATTTCGCTAGATGGCAGCAGCGCTCCACCAACAGCGCCGGCTGCAATACCCAAGTATATTTCGCTAGATGGCAGCAGCGCTCCACCAAAAGGGCGGCTGCAGTACCCAAATATATAGTACTGAGTCTGACCCTAACCCTAAGAGCCTGTGTCTAACCCTAACCCTAAGAGCCTGAGTCTAACCCTAACCGTAAGAGCCTGAGTCTAACCCTAACCCTAAGAGCCTGAGTTTAACCCTAACCCTAAGAGCCTAACCCTAACCCTAACCCTAAGAGTCTAACCCTAACCCTAACCCTAACCCTAAGAGTGTAACCCTAACCCTAACCCTAACCCTAACCCTAAGAGTCTAACCCTAACCCTAACCCTAACCCTAAGAGTCTAACCCTAACCCTAACCCTAACCCTAAGAGTCTAACCCTAACCCTAAGAGTCTAACCCTAACCCTAACCTTAACCCTAACCCTAAGAGTCTAACCCTAACCCTAAGAGTCTAACCCTAACCCTAACCCTAACCCTAAGAGTCTAACCCTAACCCTAAGAGTCTAACCCTAACCCTAACACTAAGCGTAAGAGTCTCACCCTAACCCTAAGAGTCTAACCCTAAGAGTCTAACCCTAACCCTAACCCTAACCCTAACAGTCTAACCCTAACCCTAACCCTAAACCCGGCTGAAGTACCCAAGTATATTTCGCTAGATGGCAGCAGCGCTCCACCAACAGAGCCGGCTGCAGTACCCAAATATATTTCGCTAGATGGCAGCAGCGCTCCACAAACAGGGCCGGCTGCAGTACCCAAATATATTTCGCTAGATGGCAGCAGCGATCCACCAACAGCGCCGGCTGCAGTACCCAAATATATTTCGCTAGATGGCAGCAGCGCTCCACCAACCGGGCGGCTGCAGTACCCAATTACATTTCGCTAGATGGCAGCAGCGCTCCACCAAAAGGGCGGCTGCAGTACCCAAGTATATTTCGCTAGATGGCAGTAGAGCTCCACCAACAGGGCCGGCTGCAGTACCCAAATATATTTCGCTAGATGGCAGCAGCGCTCCACCAAGAGCGCCGGCTGCAGTACCCAAGTATACTTCGCTAGATGGCAGCAGCGCTCCACTAAAAGGGCGGCTGCAGTACCCAAATATATAGTACTGAGTCTAACCCTAACCCTAAGAGCCTGAGTCTAACCCTCACCCTAAGAGCCTGAGTCTAACCCTAACCCTAAGAGCCTGAGTCTAACCCTCACCCTAAGAGCCTGAGTCTAACCCTCACCCTAAGAACCTGAGTCTAACCCTAACCCTAAGAGCCTGAGTCTAACCCTCACCCTAAGAGCCTGAGTCTAACCCTAACCCTAAGAGCCTAACCCTAACCCTAACCCTAAGAGTCTAACCCTAACCCTAACCCTAAGAGTCTAACCCTAACCCTGAATATAACCCTAACCCTAAGAGTCTAACCCTCACCCTAACCCTAACCCTAAGAGTCTAACCCTAACCCTAACCCTAACCCTAAGAGTCTAACCCTAACCCTAAGAGTCTAACCCTAACCCTAACCCTAACCCTAACCCTAAGAGTCTAACCCTAACCCTAAGAGTCTAACCCTAACCCTAACCCTAACCCTAAGAGTCTAACCCTAACCCTAAGAGTCTAACCCTAACCCTAACCCTAACCCTAACCCTAAGAGTCTAACCCTAACCCTAAGAGTCTAACCCTAACCCTAACCCTAACCGTAAGAGTCTAACCCTAACCCTAAGAGTCTAACCCTAAGAGTCTAACCCTAAGAGTCTAACCCTAACCCTAACAGTCTAACCCTAACCCTAACCCTAAACCCGGCTGAAGTACCCAAGTATATTTCGCTAGATGGCAGCAGCGCTCCACAAACAGAGCCGGCTGCAGTACCCAAATATATTTCGCTAGATGGCAGCAGCGCTCCACCAACAGGGCCGGCTGCAGTACCCAAATATATTTCGCTAGATGGCAGCAGCGCTCCACCAAAAGGGCGGCTGCAGTACCCAAGTATATTTCGCTAGATGGCAGCAGCGCTCCACCAACAGGGCCGGCTGCAGTACCCAAGTATATTTCGCTAGATGGCAGCAGCGCTCCACCAACCGGGCGGCTGCAGTACCCAAGTATATTTCGCTAGATGGCAGCAGCGCTCCACCAACAGGGCCGGCTGCAGTACCCAAATATATTTCGCTAGATGGCAGCAGCGCTCCACCAACCGGGCGGCTGCAGAACCCAAGTATATTTCGCTAGATGGCAGCAGCGCTCCACCAACCGGGCGGCTGCAGTACCCAATTACATTTCGCTAGATGGCAGCAGCGCTCCACCAAAAGGGCGGCTGCAGTACCCAATTATATTTCGCTAGATGGCAGCAGAGCTCCACCAACAGAGCTGGCTGCAGTACCCAAATATATTTCGCTAGATGGCAGCAGCGCTCCACCAAAAGGGCGGCTGCAGTACCCAAATATATTTCGCTAGATGGCAGCAGCGCTCCACAAACAGGGCCGGCTGCAGTACCCAAATATATTTCGCTAGATGGCAGCAGCGCTCCACCAACAGCGCCGGCTGCAGTACCCAAGTATATTTCGCTAGATGGCAGCAGCGCTCCACCAAAAGGGCGGCTGCAGTACACAAATATATAGTACTAAATCTGACCCTAACCCTAAGAGCCTGTGTCTAACCCTAACCCTAAGAGCCTGAGTCTAACACTAACCGTAAGAGCCTGAGTCTAAACTTAACCCTAAGAGCCTGAGTCTAACCCTAACCCTAAGAGCCTAAGTCTAACCCTAACCCTAAGAGTCTAACCCTAACCCTAACCCTAACCCTAAGAGTGTAACCCTAACCCTAACCCTAACCCTAACCCTAAGAGTCTAACCCTAACCCTAACCCTAACCCTAAGAGTCTAACCCTAACCCTAACCCTAACCCTAAGAGTCTAACCCTAACCCTAAGAGTCTAACCCTAACCCTAACCCTAACCCTAACCCTAAGAGTCTAACCCTAACCCTAAGAGTCTAACCCTAACCCTAACCCTAACCCTAACCCTAAGAGTCTAACCCTAAGAGTCTAACCCTAAGAGTCTAACCCTAACCCTAACAGTCTAACCCTAACCCTAACCCTAAACCCGGCTGAAGTACCCAAGTATATTTCGCTAGATGGCAGCAGCGCTCCACCAACAGGGCCGGCTGCAGTACCCAAGTATATTTCGCTAGATGGCAGCAGCGCTCCACCAACCGGGCGGCTGCAGTACCCAAGTATATTTCGCTAGATGGCAGCAGCGCTCCACCAACAGGGCCGGCTGCAGTACCCAAGTATATTTCGCTAGATGGCAGCAGCGCTCCACCAAAAGGGCGGCTGCAGTACACAAATATATAGTACTAAATCTGACCCTAACCCTAAGAGCCTGTGTCTAACCCTAACCCTAAGAGCCTGAGTCTAACCCTAACCGTAAGAGCCTGAGTCTAACCCTAACCCTAAGAGCCTGAGTCTAACCCTAACCCTAAGAGCCTAAGTCTAACCCTAACCCTAAGAGTCTAACCCTAACCCTAACCCTAACCCTAAGAGTCTAACCCTAACCCTAACCCTAACCCTAAGAGTCTAACCCTAACCCTAACCCTAACCCTAAGAGTCTAACCCTAACCCTAACCTTAACCCTAACCCTAAGAGTCTAACCCTAACCCTAAGAGTCTAACCCTAACCCTAACCCTAACCCTAAGAGTCTAACCCTAACCCTAAGAGTCTAACCCTAACCCTAACCCTAACCCTAACCCTAACCCTAAGAGTCTAACCCTAAGAGTCTAACCCTAACCCTAACCCTAACCCTAACAGTCTAACCCTAACCCTAACCCTAAACCCGGCTGAAGTACCCAAGTATATTTCGCTAGATGGCAGCAGCGCTCCACCAACAGAGCCGGCTGCAGTACCCAAATATATTTCGCTAGATGGCAGGAGCGCTCCACAAACAGCGCCGGCTGCAGTACCCAAATATATTTCGCTAGATGGCAGCAGCGATCCACCAACAGCGCCGGCTGCAGTACCCAAATATATTTCGCTAGATGGCAGCAGCGCTCCACCAAAAGGGCGGCTGCAGTACCCAAGTATATTTCGCTAGACGGCGGCAGTGCTCAACCAACCGGGCGGCTGCAGTACCAAAGTATATTTCGCTAGATGGCAGCAGCGCTCCACCAACAGCGCCGGCTGCAGTACTCAAGTATATTTCGCTAGATGGCAGCAGCGCTCCACAAAAAGGGTGGCTGCACTACCCAAATATATAGTACTGAGTCTAACCCTAACCCTAAGAGTCTAACCCTAAGAGTCTAACCCTAACCCTAACCCTAACCCTAACAGTCTAACCCTAACCCTAACCCTAAACCCGGCTGCAGTACCCAAATATATTTCGCTAGATGGCAGCAGCGCTCCACCAACAGAGCCGGCTGCAGTACCCAAGTATATTTCGCTAGATGGCAGCAGCGCTCCACCAACAGGGCCGGCTGCAGTACCCAAATATATTTCGCTAGATGGCAGCAGCGCTCCACCAACAGCACCGGCTGCAATACCCAAGTATATTTCGCTAGATGGCAGCAGCGCTCCACCAAAAGGGCGGCTGCAGTACCCAAATATATAGTACTGAGTCTGACCCTAACCCTAAGAGCCTGAGTCTAACCCTAACCCTAAGAGCCTGAGTCTAACCCTCACCCTAAGAGCCTGAGTCTAACCCTAACCCTAAGAGCCTGAGTCTAACCCTAACCCTAAGAGCCTGAGTCTAACCCTCACCCTAAGAGCCTGAGTCTAACCCTAACCCTAACCCTAACCGTAAGAGTCTAACCCTAACCCTAAGAGTCTAACCCTAAGAGTCTAACCCTAAGAGTCTAACCCTAACCCTAACAGTCTAACCCTAACCCTAACCCTAAACCCGGCTGAAGTACCCAAGTATATTTCGCTAGATGGCAGCAGCGCTCCACCAACAGAGCCGGCTGCAGTACCCAAATATATTTCGCTAGATGGCAGCAGCGCTCCACCAACAGGGCCGGCTGCAGTACCCAAATATATTTCGCTAGATGGCAGCAGCGCTCCACCAACAGGGCCGGCTGCAGTACCCAAATATATTTCGCTAGATGGCAGCAGCGCTCCACCAACAGCGCCGGCTGCAGTACCCAAGTATATTTCGCTAGATGGCAGCAGCGCTCCACCAACCGGGCGGCTGCAGTACCCAAGTATATTTCGCTAGATGGCAGCAGCGCTCCACCAACAGGGCCGGCTGCAGTACCCAAGTATATTTCGCTAGATGGCAGCAGCGCTACACCAAAAGGGCGGCTGCAGTACCCAAGTATATTTCGCTAGATGGCAGCAGCGCTCCACCAACAGGGCCGGCTGCAGTACCCAAATATATTTCGCTAGATGGCAGCAGCGCTCCACCAACCGGGCGGCTGCAGTACCCAAGTATATTTCGCTAGATGGCAGCAGCGCTCCACCAACAGGGCCGGCTGCAGTACCCAAGTATATTTCGCTAGATGGCAGCAGCGCTCCACCAACCGGGCGGCTGCAGTACCCAAGTATATTTCGCTAGATGGCAGCAGCGCTCCACCAACAGGGCCGGCTGCAGTACCCAAGTATATTTCGCTAGATGGCAGCAGCGCTCCACCAACCGGGCGGCTGCAGTACCCAAGTATATTTCGCTAGATGGCAGCAGCGCTCCACCAACAGGGCGGCTGCAGTACCCAATTACATTTCGCTAGATGGCAGCAGCGCTCCACCAACAGGGCCGGCTGCAGTACCCAAGTATATTTCGCTAGATGGCAGCAGAGCTCCACCAACAGAGCTGGCTGCAGTAGCCAAATATATTTCGCTAGATGGCAGCAGCGCTCCACCAAAAGGGCGGCTGCAGTACCCAAATATATTTCGCTAGATGGCAGCAGCGCTCCACAAACAGGGCCGGCTGCAGTACCCAAATATATTTCGCTAGATGGCAGCAGCGCTCCACCAACAGCGCCGGCTGCAGTACCCAAGTATATTTCGCTAGATGGCAGCAGCGCTCCACCAAAAGGGCGGCTGCAGTACACAAATATATAGTACTAAATCTGACCCTAACCCTAAGAGCCTGTGTCTAACCCTAACCCTAAGAGCCTGAGTCTAACCCTAACCGTAAGAGCCTGAGTCTAACCCTAACCCTAAGAGCCTGAGTCTAACCCTAACCCTAAGAGCCTAAGTCTAACCCTAACCCTAAGAGTCTAACCCTAACCCTAACCCTAACCCTAAGAGTGTAACCCTAACCCTAACCCTAACCCTAAGAGTCTAACCCTAACCCTAACCCTAACCCTAAGAGTCTAACCCTAACCCTAAGAGTCTAACCCTAACCCTAACCTTAACCCTAACCCTAAGAGTCTAACCCTAACCCTAAGAGTCTAACCCTAACCCTAACCCTAACCCTAAGAGTCTAACACTAACCCTAAGAGTCTAACCCTAACCCTAACCCTAACCCTAACCCTAAGCGTAAGAGTCTAACCCTAACCCTAAGAGTCTAACCCTAAGAGTCTAACCCTAACCCTAACCCTAACCCTAACAGTCTAACCCTAACCCTAACCCTAAACCCGGCTGAAGTACCCAAGTATATTTCGCTAGATGGCAGCAGCGCTCCACCAACAGCGCCGGCTGCAGTACCCAAATATATTTCGCTAGATGGCAGCAGCGCTCCACAAACAGGGCCGGCTGCAGTACCCAAATATATTTCGCTAGATGGCAGCAGCGATCCACCAACAGCGCCGGCTGCAGTACCCAAATATATTTCGCTAGATGGCAGCAGCGCTCCACCAAAAGGGCGGCTGCAGTACCCAAGTATATTTCGCTAGACGGCGGCAGTGCTCAACCAACCGGGCGGCTGCAGTACCAAAGTATATTTCGCTAGATGGCAGCAGCGCTCCACCAACAGCGCCGGCTGCAGTACTCAAGTATATTTCGCTAGATGGCAGCAGCGCTCCACAAAAAGGGTGGCTGCACTACCCAAATATATAGTACTGAGTCGAACCCTAACCCTAAGAGTCTAACCCTAAGAGTCTAACCCTAACCCTAACCCTAACCCTAACAGTCTAACCCTAACCCTAACCCTAAACCCGGCTGCAGTACCCAAATATATTTCGCTAGATGGCAGCAGCGCTCCACCAACAGGGCCGGCTGCAGTACCCAAGTATATTTCGCTAGATGGCAGCAGCGCTCCACCAACAGAGCCGGCTGCAGTACCCAAGTATATTTCGCTAGATGGCAGCAGCGCTCCACCAACAGGGCCGGCTGCAGTACCCAAATATATTTCGCTAGATGGCAGCAGCGCTCCACCAACAGCACCGGCTGCAATACCCAAGTATATTTCGCTAGATGGCAGCAGCGCTCCACCAAAAGGGCGGCTGCAGTACCCAAATATATAGTACTGAGTCTGACCCTAACCCTAAGAGCCTGAGTCTAACCCTAACCCTAAGAGCCTGAGTCTAACCCTCACCCTAAGAGCCTGAGTCTAACCCTAACCCTAAGAGTCTAACCCTAACCCTAACCCTAACCCTAACCCTAAGAGTCTAACCCTAACCCTAAGAGTCTAACCCTAACCCTAACCCTAACCCTAACCGTAAGAGTCTAACCCTAACCCTAAGAGTCTAACCCTAAGAGTCTAACCCTAAGAGTCTAACCCTAACCCTAACAGTCTAACCCTAACCCTAACCCTAAACCCGGCTGAAGTACCCAAGTATATTTCGCTAGATGGCAGCAGCGCTCCACAAACAGAGCCGGCTGCAGTACCCAAATATATTTCGCTAGATGGCAGCAGCGCTCCACAAACAGAGCCGGCTGCAGTACCCAAATATATTTCGCTAGATGGCAGCAGCGCTCCACCAACCGGGCGGCTGCAGTACCCAAGTATATTTCGCTAGATGGCAGCAGCGCTCCACCAAAAGTGCGGCTGCAGTACCCAATTACATTTCGCTAGATGGCAGCAGCGCTCCACCAACCGGGCGGCTGCAGTACCCAAGTATATTTCGCTAGATGGCAGCAGCGCTCCACCAACAGGGCCGGCTGCAGTACCCAAGTATATTTCGCTAGATGGCAGCAGCGCTCCACCAACCGGGCGGCTGCAGTACCCAAGTATATTTCGCTAGATGGCAGCAGCGCTCCACCAACAGGGCGGCTGCAGTACCCAATTACATTTCGCTAGATGGCAGCAGCGCTCCACCAACAGGGCCGGCTGCAGTACCCAAGTATATTTCGCTAGATGGCAGCAGAGCTCCACCAACAGAACTGGCTGCAGTACCCAAATATATTTCGCTAGATGGCAGCAGCGCTCCACCAAAAGGGCGGCTGCAGTACCCAAATATATTTCGCTAGATGGCAGCAGCGCTCCACAAACAGGGCCGGCTGCAGTACCCAAATATATTTCGCTAGATGGCAGCAGCGCTCCACCAACAGGGCCGGCTGCAGTACCCAAGTATATTTCGCTAGATGGCAGCAGCGCTCCACCAACAGCGCCGGCTGCAGTACCCAAGTATATTTCGCTAGATGGCAGCAGCGCTCCACCAACAGGGCCGGCTGCAGTACCCAAATATATTTCGCTAGATGGCAGCAGCGCTCCACCAACAGCACCGGCTGCAATACCCAAGTATATTTCGCTAGATGGCAGCAGCGCTCCACCAAAAGGGCGGCTGCAGTACCCAAGTATATTTCGCTAGACGGCGGCAGTGCTCAACCAACCGGGCGGCTGCAGTACCAAAGTATATTTCGCTAGATGGCAGCAGCGCTCCACCAACAGCGCCGGCTGCAGTACTCAAGTATATTTCGCTAGATGGCAGCAGCGCTCCACAAAAAGGGTGGCTGCACTACCCAAATATATAGTACTGAGTCGAACCCTAACCCTAAGAGTCTAACCCTAAGAGTCTAACCCTAACCCTAACCCTAACCCTAACAGTCTAACCCTAACCCTAACCCTAAACCCGGCTGCAGTACCCAAATATATTTCGCTAGATGGCAGCAGCGCTCCACCAACAGAGCCGGCTGCAGTACCCAAGTATATTTCGCTAGATGGCAGCAGCGCTCCACCAACAGAGCCGGCTGCAGTACCCAAATATATTTCGCTAGATGGCAGCAGCGCTCCACCAACAGCACCGGCTGCAATACCCAAGTATATTTCGCTAGATGGCAGCAGCGCTCCACCAAAAGGGCGGCTGCAGTACCCAAATATATAGTACTGAGTCTGACCCTAACCCTAAGAGCCTGAGTCTAACCCTAACCCTAAGAGCCTGAGTCTAACCCTCACCCTAAGAGCCTGAGTCTAACCCTAACCCTAAGAGTCTAACCCTAACCCTAACCCTAACCCTAACCCTAAGAGTCTAACCCTAACCCTAAGAGTCTAACCCTAACCCTAACCCTAACCCTAACCGTAAGAGTCTAACCCTAACCCTAAGAGTCTAACCCTAAGAGTCTAACCCTAAGAGTCTAACCCTAACCCTAACAGTCTAACCCTAACCCTAACCCTAAACCCGGCTGAAGTACCCAAGTATATTTCGCTAGATGGCAGCAGCGCTCCACAAACAGAGCCGGCTGCAGTACCCAAATATATTTCGCTAGATGGCAGCAGCGCTCCACAAACAGAGCCGGCTGCAGTACCCAAATATATTTCGCTAGATGGCAGCAGCGCTCCACCAACCGGGCGGCTGCAGTACCCAAGTATATTTCGCTAGATGGCAGCAGCGCTCCACCAAAAGTGCGGCTGCAGTACCCAATTACATTTCGCTAGATGGCAGCAGCGCTCCACCAACCGGGCGGCTGCAGTACCCAAGTATATTTCGCTAGATGGCAGCAGCGCTCCACCAACAGGGCCGGCTGCAGTACCCAAGTATATTTCGCTAGATGGCAGCAGCGCTCCACCAACCGGGCGGCTGCAGTACCCAAGTATATTTCGCTAGATGGCAGCAGCGCTCCACCAACAGGGCGGCTGCAGTACCCAATTACATTTCGCTAGATGGCAGCAGCGCTCCACCAACAGGGCCGGCTGCAGTACCCAAGTATATTTCGCTAGATGGCAGCAGAGCTCCACCAACAGAACTGGCTGCAGTACCCAAATATATTTCGCTAGATGGCAGCAGCGCTCCACCAAAAGGGCGGCTGCAGTACCCAAATATATTTCGCTAGATGGCAGCAGCGCTCCACAAACAGGGCCGGCTGCAGTACCCAAATATATTTCGCTAGATGGCAGCAGCGCTCCAACAACCGGGCGGCTGCAGTACCCAAGTATATTTCGCTAGATGGCAGCAGCGCTCCACCAACAGGGCCGGCTGCAGTACCCAAGTATATTTCGCTAGATGGCAGCAGCGCTCCACCAACCGGGCGGCTGCAGTACCCAAGTATATTTCGCTAGATGGCAGCAGCGCTCCACCAACCGGGCGGCTGCAGTACCCAAGTATATTTCGCTAGATGGCAGCAGCGCTCCACCAACAGGGCCGGCTGCAGTACCCAAGTATATTTCGCTAGATGGCAGCAGCGCTCCACCAACAGGGCGGCTGCAGTACCCAAGTATATTTCGCTAGATGGCAGCAGCGCTCCACCAACCGGGCGGCTGCAGTACCCAATTACATTTCGCTAGATGGCAGCAGCGCTCCACCAAAAGGGCGGCTGCAGTACCCAAGTATATTTCGCTAGATGGCAGCAGAGCTCCACCAACAGGGCCGGCTGCAGTACCCAAATATATTTCGCTAGATGGCAGCAGAGCTCCACCAAAAGGGCGGCTGCAGTACCCAAATATATTGCGCTAGATGGCAGCAGCGCTCCACCAACAGGGCCGGCTGCAGTACCCAAATATATTTCGCTAGATGGCAGCAGCGCTCCACCAACAGCGCCGGCTGCAGTACCCAAGTATATTTCGCTAGATGGCAGCAGCGCTACACCAACCGGGCGGCTGCAGTACCCCATTACATTTCGCTAGATGGCAGCAGCGCTCCACCAACCGGGCGGCTGCAGTACCCAAGTATATTTCGCTAGATGGCAGCAGCGCTACACCAACCGGGCGGCTGCAGTACCCAATTACATTTCGCTAGATGGCAGCAGCGCTCCACCAACCGGGCCGGCTGCAGTACCCAAATATATTTCGCTAGATGGCAGCAGCGCTCCACAAACCGGGCGGCTGCAGTACCCAAGTATATTTCGCTAGATGGCAGCAGAGCTCCACCAACAGCGCCGGCTGCAGTACCCAAGTATATTTCGCTAGATGGCAGCAGCGCTCCACCAACCGGGCGGCTGCAGTACCCAATTACATTTCGCTAGATGGCAGCAGCGCTCCACCAACCGGGCGGCTGCAGTACCCAAGTATATTTCGCTAGATGGCAGCAGAGCTCCACCAACAGGGCCGGCTGCAGTACCCAAATATATTTCGCTAGATGGCAGCAGCGCTCCACCAAGAGCGCCGGCTGCAATACCCAAGTATATTTCGCTAGATGGCAGCAGCGCTCCACCAAAAGGGCGGCTGCAGTACCCAAATATATAGTACTGAGTCTGACCCTAACCCTAAGAGCCTGAGTCTAACCCTAACCCTAAGAGCCTGAGTCTAACCCTCACCCTAAGAGCCTGAGTCTAACCCTAACCCTAAGAGCCTGAGTCTAACCCTCACCCTAAGAGCCTGAGTCTAACCCTCACCCTAAGAGCCTGAGTCTAACCCTAACCCGAAGAGCCTGAGTCTAACCCTAACCCTAACCCTAACCCTAACCCTAACCCTAACCCTAACCCTAACCCTAACCCTAACCCTAACCCTAACCCTAAGAGCCTAACCCTAACCCTAACCCTAAGAGTCTAACCCTAACCCTAACCCTAACCCTAAGAGTCTAACCCTAACCCTAAGAATCTAACCCTAACCCTAACCCTAACCCTAACCCTAAGAGTCTAACCCTAACCCTAAGAGTCTAACCCTAACCCTAACCCTAACCCTAACCCTAAGAGTCTAACCCTAACCCTAAGAGTCTAACCCTAACCCTAACCCTAACCCTAACCCTAAGAGTCTAACCCTAATCCTAAGAGTCTAACCCTAACCCTAACCCTAACCCTTACCCTAACCCTAAGAGTCTAACCCTAACCCTAAGAGTCTAACCCTAACCCTAACCCTAACCCTAACCCTAAGAGTCTAACCCTAACCCTAAGAGTCTAACCCTAACCCTAACCCTAACCCTAACCCTAAGAGTCTAACCCTAACCCTAAGAGTCTAACCCTAACCCTAACCCTAACCCTAACCCTAACCCTAAGAGTCTAACCCTAAGAGTCTAACCCTAACAGTCTAACCCTAACCCTAACAGTCTAACCCTAACCCTAACCCTAAACCCGGCTGAAGTACCCAAGTATATTTCGCTAGATGGCAGCAGCGCTCCACCAACAGAGCCGGCTGCAGTACCCAAATATATTTCGCTAGATGGCAGCAGCGCTCCACCAACAGCGCCGGCTGCAGTACCCAAATATATTTCGCTAGATGGCAGCAGCGCTCCACCAACAGCGCCGGCTGCAGTACCCAAATATATTTCGCTAGATGGCAGCAGCGCTCCACCAACAGCGCCGGCTGCAGTACCCAAATATATTTCGCTAGATGGCAGCAGCGCTCCACCAACAGCGCCGGCTGCAGTACCCAAGTATATTTCGCTAGATGGCAGCAGCGCTCCACCAACCGGGCGGCTGCAGTACCCAAGTATATTTCGCTAGATGGCAGCAGCGCTCCACCAACAGGGCCGGCTGCAGTACCCAAGTATATTTCGCTAGATGGCAGCAGCGCTCCACCAACCGGGCGGCTGCAGTACCCAAGTATATTTCGCTAGATGGCAGCAGCGCTCCACCAACAGGGCGGCTGCAGTACCCAATTAGATTTCGCTAGATGGCAGCAGCGCTCCACCAACCGGGCCGGCTGCAGTACCCAAGTATATTTCGCTAGATGGCAGCAGAGCTCCACCAACAGAGCCGGCTGCAGTACCCAAATATATTTCGCTAGATGGCAGCAGCGCTCCACCAACAGCGCCGGCTGCAGTACCCAAGTATATTTCGCTAGATGGCAGCAGCGCTCCACCAACAGCGCCGGCTGCAGTACCCAAGTATATTTCGCTAGATGGCAGCAGCGCTCCAACAACCGGGCGGCTGCAGTACCCAAGTATATTTCGCTAGATGGCAGCAGCGCTCCACCAACAGGGCCGGCTGCAGTACCCAAGTATATTTCGCTAGATGGCAGCAGCGCTCCACCAACCGGGCGGCTGCAGTACCCAAGTATATTTCGCTAGATGGCAGCAACGCTCCACCAACAGGGCGGCTGCAGTACCCAATTACATTTCGCTAGATGGCAGCAGCGCTCCACCAACAGGGCCGGCTGCAGTACCCAAGTATATTTCGCTAGATGGCAGCAGCGCTCCACCAACAGCGCCGGCTGCAGTACCCAAGTATATTTCGCTAGATGGCAGCAGCGCTCCACCAAAAGGGCGGCTGCAGTACACAAATATATAGTACTAAATCTGACCCTAACCCTAAGAGCCTGTGTCTAACCCTAACCGTAAGAGCCTGAGTCTAACCCTAACCGTAAGAGCCTGAGTCTAACCCTAACCCTAAGAGCCTAAGTCTAACCCTAACCCTAAGAGTCTAACCCTAACCCTAACCCTAACCCTAACCCTAAGAGTCTAACCCTAACCCTAAGAGTCTAACCCTAACCCTAACCCTAACCCTAACCTTAAGAGTCTAACCCTAACCCTAAGAGTGTAACCCTAACCCTAACCCTAACCCTAACCCTAACCCTAAGAGTCTAACCCTAACCCTAAGAGTCTAACCCTAACCCTAACCCTAACCCTAACCCTAAGAGTCTAACCCTAACCCTAAGAGTCTAACCCTAACCCTAACCCTAACCCTAACCCTAAGAGTCTAACCCTAACCCTAAGAGTCTAACCCTAACCCTAACCCTAACCCTAACCCTAACCCTAAGAGTCTAACCCTAAGAGTCTAACCCTAACAGTCTAACCCTAACCCTAACAGTCTAACCCTAACCCTAACCCTAAACCCGGCTGAAGTACCCAAGTATATTTCGCTAGATGGCAGCAGCGCTCCACCAACAGAGCCGGCTGCAGTACCCAAATATATTTCGCTAGATGGCAGCAGCGCTCCACCAACAGCGCCGGCTGCAGTACCCAAATATATTTCGCTAGATGGCAGCAGCGCTCCACCAACAGCGCCGGCTGCAGTACCCAAAAATATTTCGCTAGATGGCAGCAGCGCTCCACCAACAGCGCCGGCTGCAGTACCCAAATATATTTCGCTAGATGGCAGCAGCGCTCCACCAACAGCGCCGGCTGCAGTACCCAAGTATATTTCGCTAGATGGCAGCAGCGCTCCACCAACCGGGCGGCTGCAGTACCCAAGTATATTTCGCTAGATGGCAGCAGCGCTCCACCAACAGGGCCGGCTGCAGTACCCAAGTATATTTCGCTAGATGGCAGCAGCGCTCCACCAACCGGGCGGCTGCAGTACCCAAGTATATTTCGCTAGATGGCAGCAGCGCTCCACCAACAGGGCGGCTGCAGTACCCAATTACATTTCGCTAGATGGCAGCAGCGCTCCACCAACAGGGCCGGCTGCAGTACCCAAGTATATTTCGCTAGATGGCAGCAGAGCTCCACCAACAGAGCTGGCTGCAGTACCCAAATATATTTCGCTAGATGGCAGCAGCGCTCCACCAACCGGGCGGCTGCAGTACCCAAATATATTTCGCTAGATGGCAGCAGCGCTCCACCAACAGCGCCGGCTGCAGTACCCAAGTATATTTCGCTAGATGGCAGCAGCGCTCCAACAACCGGGCGGCTGCAGTACCCAAGTATATTTCGCTAGATGGCAGCAGCGCTCCACCAACAGGGCCGGCTGCAGTACCCAAGTATATTTCGCTAGATGGCAGCAGCGCTCCACCAACCGGGCGGCTGCAGTACCCAAGTATATTTCGCTAGATGGCAGCAGCGCTCCACCAACAGAGCCGGCTGCAGTACCCAAGTATATTTCGCTAGATGGCAGCAGCGCTCCACCAACCGGGCGGCTGCAGTACCCAAGTATATTTCGCTAGATGGCAGCAGCGCTCCACCAACAGGGCGGCTGCAGTACCCAATTACATTTCGCTAGATGGCAGCAGCGCTCCACCAACAGGGCCGGCTGCAGTACCCAAGTATATTTCGCTAGATGGCAGCAGCGCTCCACCAACAGCGCCGGCTGCAGTACCCAAGTATATTTCGCTAGATGGCAGCAGCGCTCCACCAAAAGGGCGGCTGCAGTACACAAATATATAGTACTAAATCTGACCCTAACCCTAAGAGCCTGTGTCTAACCCTAACCGTAAGAGCCTGAGTCTAACCCTAACCGTAAGAGCCTGAGTCTAACCCTAACCCTAAGAGCCTGAGTCTAACCCTAACCCTAAGAGCCTAAGTCTAACCCTAACCCTAAGAGTCTAACCCTAACCCTAACCCTAACCCTAACCCTAAGAGTCTAACCCTAACCCTAAGAGTCTAACCCTAACCCTAACCCTAACCCTAACCCTAAGAGTCTAACCCTAACCCTAAGAGTCTAACCCTAACCCTAACCCTAACCCTAAGAGTCTAACCCTAATCCTAAGAGTCTAACCCTAACCCTAACCCTAACCCTAACCCTAAGAGTCTAACCCTAACCCTAAGAGTCTAACCCTAACCCTAACCCTAACCCTAACCCTAAGAGTCTAACCCTAACCCTAAGAGTCTAACCCTAACCCTAACCCTAACCCTAACCCTAAGAGTCTAACCCTAAGAGTCTAACCCTAACAGTCTAACCCTAACCCTAACAGTCTAACCCTAACCCTAACCCTAAACCCGGCTGAAGTACCCAAGTATATTTCGCTAGATGGCAGCAGCGCTCCACCAACAGAGCCGGCTGCAGTACCCAAATATATTTCGCTAGATGGCAGCAGCGCTCCACCAACAGCGCTGGCTGCAGTACCCAAATATATTTCGCTAGATGGCAGCAGCGCTCCACCAACAGCGCCGGCTGCAGTACCCAAATATATTTCGCTAGATGGCAGCAGCGCTCCACCAACAGCGCCGGCTGCAGTACCCAAATATATTTCGCTAGATGGCAGCAGCGCTCCACCAACAGCGCCGGCTGCAGTACCCAAGTATATTTCGCTAGATGGCAGCAGCGCTCCAACAACCGGGCGGCTGCAGTACCCAAGTATATTTCGCTAGATGGCAGCAGCGCTCCACCAACAGGGCCGGCTGCAGTACCCAAGTATATTTCGCTAGATGGCAGCAGCGCTCCACCAACCGGGCGGCTGCAGTACCCAAGTATATTTCGCTAGATGGCAGCAGCGCTCCACCAACAGGGCGGCTGCAGTACCCAATTACATTTCGCTAGATGGCAGCAGCGCTCCACCAACAGGGCCGGCTGCAGTACCCAAGTATATTTCGCTAGATGGCAGCAGCGCTCCACCAACAGCGCCGGCTGCAGTACCCAAGTATATTTCGCTAGATGGCAGCAGCGCTCCACCAAAAGGGCGGCTGCAGTACACAAATATATAGTACTAAATCTGACCCTAACCCTAAGAGCCTGTGTCTAACCCTAACCGTAAGAGCCTGAGTCTAACCCTAACCGTAAGAGCCTGAGTCTAACCCTAACCCTAAGAGCCTGAGTCTAACCCTAACCCTAAGAGCCTAAGTCTAACCCTAACCCTAAGAGTCTAACCCTAACCCTAACCCTAACCCTAACCCTAAGAGTCTAACCCTAACCCTAAGAGTCTAACCCTAACCCTAACCCTAACCCTAACCCTAAGAGTCTAACCCTAACCCTAAGAGTCTAACCCTAACCCTAACCCTAACCCTAAGAGTCTAACCCTAATCCTAAGAGTCTAACCCTAACCCTAACCCTAACCCTAACCCTAAGAGTCTAACCCTAACCCTAAGAGTCTAACCCTAACCCTAACCCTAACCCTAACCCTAAGAGTCTAACCCTAACCCTAAGAGTCTAAGCCTAACCCTAACCCTAACCCTAACCCTAAGAGTCTAACCCTAAGAGTCTAACCCTAACAGTCTAACCCTAACCCTAACAGTCTAACCCTAACCCTAACCCTAAACCCGGCTGAAGTACCCAAGTATATTTCGCTAGATGGCAGCAGCGCTCCACCAACAGAGCCGGCTGCAGTACCCAAATATATTTCGCTAGATGGCAGCAGCGCTCCACCAACAGCGCTGGCTGCAGTACCCAAATATATTTCGCTAGATGGCAGCAGCGCTCCACCAACAGCGCCGGCTGCAGTACCCAAATATATTTCGCTAGATGGCAGCAGCGCTCCACCAACAGCGCCGGCTGCAGTACCCAAATATATTTCGCTAGATGGCAGCAGCGCTCCACCAACAGCGCCGGCTGCAGTACCCAAGTATATTTCGCTAGATGGCAGCAGCGCTCCAACAACCGGGCGGCTGCAGTACCCAAGTATATTTCGCTAGATGGCAGCAGCGCTCCACCAACAGGGCCGGCTGCAGTACCCAAGTATATTTCGCTAGATGGCAGCAGCGCTCCACCAACCGGGCGGCTGCAGTACCCAAGTATATTTCGCTAGATGGCAGCAGCGCTCCACCAACAGGGCCGGCTGCAGTACCCAAGTATATTTCGCTAGATGGCAGCAGCGCTCCACCAACAGGGCGGCTGCAGTACCCAATTACATTTCGCTAGATGGCAGCAGCGCTCCACCAACAGGGCCGGCTGCAGTACCCAAGTATATTTCGCTAGATGGCAGCAGAGCTCCACCAACAGAGCTGGCTGCAGTACCCAAATATATTTCGCTAGATGGCAGCAGCGCTCCACCAAAAGGGCGGCTGCAGTACCCAAATATATTTCGCTAGATGGCAGCAGCGCTCCACCAACAGCGCCGGCTGCAGTACCCAAGTATATTTCGCTAGATGGCAGCAGCGCTCCACCAACAGCGCCGTTTGCAGTACCCAAGTATATTTCGCTAGATGGCAGCAGCGCTCCACCAAAAGGGCGGCTGCAGTACACAAATATATAGTACTAAATCTGACCCTAACCCTAAGAGCCTGTGTCTAACCCTAACCGTAAGAGCCTGAGTCTAACCCTAACCGTAAGAGCCTGAGTCTAACCCTAACCCTAAGAGCCTGAGTCTAACCCTAACCCTAAGAGCCTAAGTCTAACCCTAACCCTAAGAGTCTAACCCTAACCCTAACCCTAACCCTAACCCTAAGAGTCTAACCCTAACCCTAAGAGTCTAACCCTAACCCTAACCCTAACCCTAACCCTAAGAGTCTAACCCTAACCCTAAGAGTCTAACCCTAACCCTAACCCTAACCCTAACCCTAACCCTAAGAGTCTAACCCTAACCCTAAGAGTCTAACCCTAACCCTAACCCTAACCCTAACCCTAAGAGTCTAACCCTAACCCTAAGAGTCTAACCCTAACCCTAACCCTAACCCTAACCCTAAGAGTCTAACCCTAACCCTAAGAGTCTAACCCTAACCCTAACCCTAACCCTAACCCTAACCCTAACCCTAAGAGTCTAACCCTAAGAGTCTAACCCTAACAGTCTAACCCTAACCCTAACAGTCTAACCCTAACCCTAACCCTAAACCCGGCTGAAGTACCCAAGTATATTTCGCTAGATGGCAGCAGCGCTCCACCAACAGCGCCGGCTGCAGTACCCAAGTATATTTCGCTAGATGGCAGCAGCGCTCCACCAACCGGGCGGCTGCAGTACCCAAGTATATTTCGCTAGATGGCAGCAGCGCTCCACCAACAGGGCCGGCTGCAGTACCCAAGTATATCTCGCTAGATGGCAGCAGCGCTCCACCAACCGGGCGGCTGCAGTACCCAAGTATATTTCGCTAGATGGCAGCAGCGCTCCACCAACAGGGCGGCTGCAGTACCCAATTACATTTCGCTAGATGGCAGCAGCGCTCCACCAACAGGGCCGTTTGCAGTACCCAAGTATATTTCGCTAGATGGCAGCAGAGCTCCACCAACAGAGCTGGCTGCAGTACCCAAATATATTTCGCTAGATGGCAGCAGCGCTCCACCAACCGGGCGGCTGCAGTACCCAAATATATTTCGCTAGATGGCAGCAGCGCTCCACCAACAGCGCCGGCTGCAGTACCCAAGTATATTTCGCTAGATGGCAGCAGCGCTCCAACAACCGGGCGGCTGCAGTACCCAAGTATATTTCGCTAGATGGCAGCAGCGCTCCACCAACAGGGCCGGCTGCAGTACCCAAGTATATTTCGCTAGATGGCAGCAGCGCTCCAACAACCGGGCGGCTGCAGTACCCAAGTATATTTCGCTAGATGGCAGCAGCGCTCCACCAACAGGGCCGGCTGCAGTACCCAAGTATATTTCGCTAGATGGCAGCAGCGCTCCACCAACCGGGCGGCTGCAGTACCCAAGTATATTTCGCTAGATGGCAGCAGCGCTCCACCAACAGGGCGGCTGCAGTACCCAATTACATTTCGCTAGATGGCAGCAGCGCTCCACCAACAGGGCCGGCTGCAGTACCCAAGTATATTTCGCTAGATGGCAGCAGCGCTCCACCAACAGCGCCGGCTGCAGTACCCAAGTATATTTCGCTAGATGGCAGCAGCGCTCCACCAAAAGGGCGGCTGCAGTACACAAATATATAGTACTAAATCTGACCCTAACCCTAAGAGCCTGTGTCTAACCCTAACCGTAAGAGCCTGAGTCTAACCCTAACCGTAAGAGCCTGAGTCTAACCCTAACCCTAAGAGCCTGAGTCTAACCCTAACCCTAAGAGCCTAAGTCTAACCCTAACCCTAAGAGTCTAACCCTAACCCTAACCCTAACCCTAACCCTAAGAGTCTAACCCTAACCCTAAGAGTCTAACCCTAACCCTAACCCTAACCCTAACCCTAAGAGTCTAACCCTAACCCTAAGAGTCTAACCCTAGCCCTAACCCTAACCCTAACCCTAAGAGTCTAACCCTAACCCTAAGAGTCTAACCCTAACCCTAACCCTAACCCTAACCCTAAGAGTCTAACCCTAACCCTAAGAGTCTAACCCTAACCCTAACCCTAACCCTAAGAGTCTAACCCTAATCCTAAGAGTCTAACCCTAACCCTAACCCTAACCCTAACCCTAAGAGTCTAACCCTAACCCTAAGAGTCTAACCCTAACCCTAACCCTAACCCTAACCCTAAGAGTCTAACCCTAACCCTAAGAGTCTAACCCTAACCCTAACCCTAACCCTAACCCTAAGAGTCTAACCCTAAGAGTCTAACCCTAACAGTCTAACCCTAACCCTAACAGTCTAACCCTAACCCTAACCCTAAACCCGGCTGAAGTACCCAAGTATATTTCGCTAGATGGCAGCAGCGCTCCACCAACAGAGCCGGCTGCAGTACCCAAATATATTTCGCTAGATGGCAGCAGCGCTCCACCAACAGCGCTGGCTGCAGTACCCAAATATATTTCGCTAGATGGCAGCAGCGCTCCACCAACAGCGCCGGCTGCAGTACCCAAATATATTTCGCTAGATGGCAGCAGCGCTCCACCAACAGCGCCGGCTGCAGTACCCAAATATATTTCGCTAGATGGCAGCAGCGCTCCACCAACAGCGCCGGCTGCAGTACCCAAGTATATTTCGCTAGATGGCAGCAGCGCTCCAACAACCGGGCGGCTGCAGTACCCAAGTATATTTCGCTAGATGGCAGCAGCGCTCCACCAACAGGGCCGGCTGCAGTACCCAAGTATATTTCGCTAGATGGCAGCAGCGCTCCACCAACCGGGCGGCTGCAGTACCCAAGTATATTTCGCTAGATGGCAGCAGCGCTCCACCAACAGGGCGGCTGCAGTACCCAATTACATTTCGCTAGATGGCAGCAGCGCTCCACCAACAGGGCCGGCTGCAGTACCCAAGTATATTTCGCTAGATGGCAGCAGCGCTCCACCAACAGCGCCGGCTGCAGTACCCAAGTATATTTCGCTAGATGGCAGCAGCGCTCCACCAAAAGGGCGGCTGCAGTACACAAATATATAGTACTAAATCTGACCCTAACCCTAAGAGCCTGTGTCTAACCCTAACCGTAAGAGCCTGAGTCTAACCCTAACCGTAAGAGCCTGAGTCTAACCCTAACCCTAAGAGCCTGAGTCTAACCCTAACCCTAAGAGCCTAAGTCTAACCCTAACCCTAAGAGTCTAACCCTAACCCTAACCCTAACCCTAACCCTAAGAGTCTAACCCTAACCCTAAGAGTCTAACCCTAACCCTAACCCTAACCCTAACCCTAAGAGTCTAACCCTAACCCTAAGAGTCTAACCCTAACCCTAACCCTAACCCTAAGAGTCTAACCCTAATCCTAAGAGTCTAACCCTAACCCTAACCCTAACCCTAACCCTAAGAGTCTAACCCTAACCCTAAGAGTCTAACCCTAACCCTAACCCTAACCCTAACCCTAAGAGTCTAACCCTAACCCTAAGAGTCTAAGCCTAACCCTAACCCTAACCCTAACCCTAAGAGTCTAACCCTAAGAGTCTAACCCTAACAGTCTAACCCTAACCCTAACAGTCTAACCCTAACCCTAACCCTAAACCCGGCTGAAGTACCCAAGTATATTTCGCTAGATGGCAGCAGCGCTCCACCAACAGAGCCGGCTGCAGTACCCAAATATATTTCGCTAGATGGCAGCAGCGCTCCACCAACAGCGCTGGCTGCAGTACCCAAATATATTTCGCTAGATGGCAGCAGCGCTCCACCAACAGCGCCGGCTGCAGTACCCAAATATATTTCGCTAGATGGCAGCAGCGCTCCACCAACAGCGCCGGCTGCAGTACCCAAATATATTTCGCTAGATGGCAGCAGCGCTCCACCAACAGCGCCGGCTGCAGTACCCAAGTATATTTCGCTAGATGGCAGCAGCGCTCCAACAACCGGGCGGCTGCAGTACCCAAGTATATTTCGCTAGATGGCAGCAGCGCTCCACCAACAGGGCCGGCTGCAGTACCCAAGTATATTTCGCTAGATGGCAGCAGCGCTCCACCAACCGGGCGGCTGCAGTACCCAAGTATATTTCGCTAGATGGCAGCAGCGCTCCACCAACAGGGCCGGCTGCAGTACCCAAGTATATTTCGCTAGATGGCAGCAGCGCTCCACCAACAGGGCGGCTGCAGTACCCAATTACATTTCGCTAGATGGCAGCAGCGCTCCACCAACAGGGCCGGCTGCAGTACCCAAGTATATTTCGCTAGATGGCAGCAGAGCTCCACCAACAGAGCTGGCTGCAGTACCCAAATATATTTCGCTAGATGGCAGCAGCGCTCCACCAAAAGGGCGGCTGCAGTACCCAAATATATTTCGCTAGATGGCAGCAGCGCTCCACCAACAGCGCCGGCTGCAGTACCCAAGTATATTTCGCTAGATGGCAGCAGCGCTCCACCAACAGCGCCGTTTGCAGTACCCAAGTATATTTCGCTAGATGGCAGCAGCGCTCCACCAAAAGGGCGGCTGCAGTACACAAATATATAGTACTAAATCTGACCCTAACCCTAAGAGCCTGTGTCTAACCCTAACCGTAAGAGCCTGAGTCTAACCCTAACCGTAAGAGCCTGAGTCTAACCCTAACCCTAAGAGCCTGAGTCTAACCCTAACCCTAAGAGCCTAAGTCTAACCCTAACCCTAAGAGTCTAACCCTAACCCTAACCCTAACCCTAACCCTAAGAGTCTAACCCTAACCCTAAGAGTCTAACCCTAACCCTAACCCTAACCCTAACCCTAAGAGTCTAACCCTAACCCTAAGAGTCTAACCCTAACCCTAACCCTAACCCTAACCCTAACCCTAAGAGTCTAACCCTAACCCTAAGAGTCTAACCCTAACCCTAACCCTAACCCTAACCCTAAGAGTCTAACCCTAACCCTAAGAGTCTAACCCTAACCCTAACCCTAACCCTAACCCTAAGAGTCTAACCCTAACCCTAAGAGTCTAACCCTAACCCTAACCCTAACCCTAACCCTAACCCTAACCCTAAGAGTCTAACCCTAAGAGTCTAACCCTAACAGTCTAACCCTAACCCTAACAGTCTAACCCTAACCCTAACCCTAAACCCGGCTGAAGTACCCAAGTATATTTCGCTAGATGGCAGCAGCGCTCCACCAACAGCGCCGGCTGCAGTACCCAAGTATATTTCGCTAGATGGCAGCAGCGCTCCACCAACCGGGCGGCTGCAGTACCCAAGTATATTTCGCTAGATGGCAGCAGCGCTCCACCAACAGGGCCGGCTGCAGTACCCAAGTATATCTCGCTAGATGGCAGCAGCGCTCCACCAACCGGGCGGCTGCAGTACCCAAGTATATTTCGCTAGATGGCAGCAGCGCTCCACCAACAGGGCGGCTGCAGTACCCAATTACATTTCGCTAGATGGCAGCAGCGCTCCACCAACAGGGCCGTTTGCAGTACCCAAGTATATTTCGCTAGATGGCAGCAGAGCTCCACCAACAGAGCTGGCTGCAGTACCCAAATATATTTCGCTAGATGGCAGCAGCGCTCCACCAACCGGGCGGCTGCAGTACCCAAATATATTTCGCTAGATGGCAGCAGCGCTCCACCAACAGCGCCGGCTGCAGTACCCAAGTATATTTCGCTAGATGGCAGCAGCGCTCCAACAACCGGGCGGCTGCAGTACCCAAGTATATTTCGCTAGATGGCAGCAGCGCTCCACCAACAGGGCCGGCTGCAGTACCCAAGTATATTTCGCTAGATGGCAGCAGCGCTCCAACAACCGGGCGGCTGCAGTACCCAAGTATATTTCGCTAGATGGCAGCAGCGCTCCACCAACAGGGCCGGCTGCAGTACCCAAGTATATTTCGCTAGATGGCAGCAGCGCTCCACCAACCGGGCGGCTGCAGTACCCAAGTATATTTCGCTAGATGGCAGCAGCGCTCCACCAACAGGGCGGCTGCAGTACCCAATTACATTTCGCTAGATGGCAGCAGCGCTCCACCAACAGGGCCGGCTGCAGTACCCAAGTATATTTCGCTAGATGGCAGCAGCGCTCCACCAACAGCGCCGGCTGCAGTACCCAAGTATATTTCGCTAGATGGCAGCAGCGCTCCACCAAAAGGGCGGCTGCAGTACACAAATATATAGTACTAAATCTGACCCTAACCCTAAGAGCCTGTGTCTAACCCTAACCGTAAGAGCCTGAGTCTAACCCTAACCCTAAGAGCCTGAGTCTAACCCTAACCCTAAGAGCCTAAGTCTAACCCTAACCCTAAGAGTCTAACCCTAACCCTAACCCTAACCCTAACCCTAAGAGTCTAACCCTAACCCTAAGAGTCTAACCCTAACCCTAACCCTAACCCTAACCCTAAGAGTCTAACCCTAACCCTAAGAGTCTAACCCTAACCCTAACCCTAACCCTAACCCTAACCCTAAGAGTCTAACCCTAACCCTAAGAGTCTAACCCTAACCCTAACCCTAACCCTAACCCTAAGAGTCTAACCCTAACCCTAAGAGTCTAACCCTAACCCTAACCCTAACCCTAACCCTAAGAGTCTAACCCTAACCCTAAGAGTCTAACCCTAGCCCTAACCCTAACCCTAACCCTAAGAGTCTAACCCTAAGAGTCTAACCCTAACAGTCTAACCCTAACCCTAACAGTCTAACCCTAACCCTAACCCTAAACCCGGCTGAAGTACCCAAGTATATTTCGCTAGATGGCAGCAGCGCTCCACCAACAGAGCCGGCTGCAGTACCCAAATATATTTCGCTAGATGGCAGCAGCGCTCCACCAACAGCGCCGGCTGCAGTACCCAAATATATTTCGCTAGATGGCAGCAGCGCTCCACCAACAGCGCCGGCTGCAGTACCCAAATATATTTCGCTAGATGGCAGCAGCGCTCCACCAACAGCGCCGGCTACAGTACCCAAATATATTTCGCTAGATGGCAGCAGCGCTCCACCAACAGCGCCGGCTGCAGTACCCAAGTATATTTCGCTAGATGGCAGCAGCGCTCCAACAACCGGGCGGCTGCAGTACCCAAGTATATTTCGCTAGATGGCAGCAGCGCTCCACCAACAGGGCCGGCTGCAGTACCCAAGTATATTTCGCTAGATGGCAGCAGCGCTCCACCAACCGGGCGGCTGCAGTACCCAAGTATATTTCGCTAGATGGCAGCAGCGCTCCACCAACAGGGCCGGCTGCAGTACCCAAGTATATTTCGCTAGATGGCAGCAGCGCTCCACCAACCGGGCGGCTGCAGTACCCAAGTATATTTCGCTAGATGGCAGCAGCGCTCCACCAACAGGGCGGCTGCAGTACCCAATTACATTTCGCTAGATGGCAGCAGCGCTCCAGCAACAGGGCCGGCTGCAGTACCCAAGTATATTTCGCTAGATGGCAGCAGAGCTCCACCAACAGAGCTGGCTGCAGTACCCAAATATATTTCGCTAGATGGCAGCAGCGCTCCACCAAAAGGGCGGCTGCAGTACCCAAATATATTTCGCTAGATGGCAGCAGCGCTCCACCAACAGCGCCGGCTGCAGTACCCAAGTATATTTCGCTAGATGGCAGCAGCGCTCCAACAACCGGGCGGCTGCAGTACCCAAGTATATTTCGCTAGATGGCAGCAGCGCTCCACCAACAGGGCCGGCTGCAGTACCCAAGTATATTTCGCTAGATGGCAGCAGCGCTCCACCAACCGGGCGGCTGCAGTACCCAAGTATATTTCGCTAGATGGCAGCAGCGCTCCACCAACAGGGCCGGCTGCAGTACCCAAGTATATTTCGCTAGATGGCAGCAGCGCTCCACCAACCGGGCGGCTGCAGTACCCAAGTATATTTCGCTAGATGGCAGCAGCGCTCCACCAACAGGGCGGCTGCAGTACCCAATTACATTTCGCTAGATGGCAGCAGCGCTCCACCAACAGCGCCGGCTGCAGTACCCAAAAATATTTCGCTAGATGGCAGCAGCGCTCCACCAACAGCGCCGGCTGCAGTACCCAAGTATATTTCGCTAGATGGCAGCAGCGCTCCACCAAAAGGGCGGCTGCAGTACACAAATATATAGTACTAAATCTGACCCTAACCCTAAGAGCCTGTGTCTAACCCTAACCGTAAGAGCCTGAGTCTAACCCTAACCGTAAGAGCCTGAGTCTAACCCTAACCCTAAGAGCCTGAGTCTAACCCTAACCCTAAGAGCCTAAGTCTAACCCTAACCCTAAGAGTCTAACCCTAACCCTAACCCTAACCCTAAGAGTCTAACCCTAACCCTAAGAGTCTAACCCTAACCCTAACCCTAACCCTAACCCTAAGAGTCTAACCCTAACCCTAAGAGTCTAACCCTAACCCTAACCCTAACCCTAACCCTAACCCTAAGAGTCTAACCCTAACCCTAAGAGTCTAACCCTAACCCTAACCCTAACCCTAACCCTAAGAGTCTAACCCTAACCCTAAGAGTCTAACCCTAACCCTAAGAGTCTAACCCTAACCCTAACCCTAACCCTAAGAGTCTAACCCTAACCCTAAGAGTCTAACCCTAACCCTAACCCTAACCCTAACCCTAAGAGTCTAACCCTAACCCTAAGAGTCTAACCCTAACCCTAACCCTAACCCTAACCCTAAGAGTCTAACGCTAAGAGTCTAACCCTAACAGTCTAACCCTAACCCTAACAGTCTAACCCTAACCCTAACCCTAAACCCGGCTGAAGTACCCAAGTATATTTCGCTAGATGGCAGCAGCGCTCCACCAACAGAGCCGGCTGAAGTACCCAAATATATTTCGCTAGATGGCAGCAGCGCTCCACCAACAGCGCCGGCTGCAGTACCCAAATATATTTCGCTAGATGGCAGCAGCGCTCCACCAACAGCGCCGGCTGCAGTACCCAAATATATTTCGCTAGATGGCAGCAGCGCTCCACCAACAGCGCCGGCTGCAGTACCCAAGTATATTTCGCTAGATGGCAGCAGCGCTCCAACAACCGGGCGGCTGCAGTACCCAAGTATATTTCGCTAGATGGCAGCAGCGCTCCACCAACAGGGCCGGCTGCAGTACCCAAGTATATTTCGCTAGATGGCAGCAGCGCTCCACCAACCGGGCGGCTGCAGTACCCAAGTATATTTCGCTAGATGGCAGCAGCGCTCCACCAACAGGGCGGCTGCAGTACCCAATTACATTTCGCTAGATGGCAGCAGCGCTCCACCAACAGGGCCGGCTGCAGTACCCAAGTATATTTCGCTAGATGGCAGCAGCGCTCCACCAACAGCGCCGGCTGCAGTACCCAAGTATATTTCGCTAGATGGCAGCAGCGCTCCACCAAAAGGGCGGCTGCAGTACACAAATATATAGTACTAAATCTGACCCTAACCCTAAGAGCCTGTGTCTAACCCTAACCGTAAGAGCCTGAGTCTAACCCTAACCGTAAGAGCCTGAGTCTAACCCTAACCCTAAGAGCCTGAGTCTAACCCTAACCCTAAGAGCCTAAGTCTAACCCTAACCCTAAGAGTCTAACCCTAACCCTAACCCTAACCCTAACCCTAAGAGTCTAACCCTAACCCTAAGAGTCTAACCCTAACCCTAACCCTAACCCTAACCCTAAGAGTCTAACCCTAACCCTAAGAGTCTAACCCTAACCCTAACCCTAACCCTAAGAGTCTAACCCTAATCCTAAGAGTCTAACCCTAACCCTAACCCTAACCCTAACCCTAAGAGTCTAACCCTAACCCTAAGAGTCTAACCCTAACCCTAACCCTAACCCTAACCCTAAGAGTCTAACCCTAACCCTAAGAGTCTAAGCCTAACCCTAACCCTAACCCTAACCCTAAGAGTCTAACCCTAAGAGTCTAACCCTAACAGTCTAACCCTAACCCTAACAGTCTAACCCTAACCCTAACCCTAAACCCGGCTGAAGTACCCAAGTATATTTCGCTAGATGGCAGCAGCGCTCCACCAACAGAGCCGGCTGCAGTACCCAAATATATTTCGCTAGATGGCAGCAGCGCTCCACCAACAGCGCTGGCTGCAGTACCCAAATATATTTCGCTAGATGGCAGCAGCGCTCCACCAACAGCGCCGGCTGCAGTACCCAAATATATTTCGCTAGATGGCAGCAGCGCTCCACCAACAGCGCCGGCTGCAGTACCCAAATATATTTCGCTAGATGGCAGCAGCGCTCCACCAACAGCGCCGGCTGCAGTACCCAAGTATATTTCGCTAGATGGCAGCAGCGCTCCAACAACCGGGCGGCTGCAGTACCCAAGTATATTTCGCTAGATGGCAGCAGCGCTCCACCAACAGGGCCGGCTGCAGTACCCAAGTATATTTCGCTAGATGGCAGCAGCGCTCCACCAACCGGGCGGCTGCAGTACCCAAGTATATTTCGCTAGATGGCAGCAGCGCTCCACCAACAGGGCCGGCTGCAGTACCCAAGTATATTTCGCTAGATGGCAGCAGCGCTCCACCAACAGGGCGGCTGCAGTACCCAATTACATTTCGCTAGATGGCAGCAGCGCTCCACCAACAGGGCCGGCTGCAGTACCCAAGTATATTTCGCTAGATGGCAGCAGAGCTCCACCAACAGAGCTGGCTGCAGTACCCAAATATATTTCGCTAGATGGCAGCAGCGCTCCACCAAAAGGGCGGCTGCAGTACCCAAATATATTTCGCTAGATGGCAGCAGCGCTCCACCAACAGCGCCGGCTGCAGTACCCAAGTATATTTCGCTAGATGGCAGCAGCGCTCCACCAACAGCGCCGTTTGCAGTACCCAAGTATATTTCGCTAGATGGCAGCAGCGCTCCACCAAAAGGGCGGCTGCAGTACACAAATATATAGTACTAAATCTGACCCTAACCCTAAGAGCCTGTGTCTAACCCTAACCGTAAGAGCCTGAGTCTAACCCTAACCGTAAGAGCCTGAGTCTAACCCTAACCCTAAGAGCCTGAGTCTAACCCTAACCCTAAGAGCCTAAGTCTAACCCTAACCCTAAGAGTCTAACCCTAACCCTAACCCTAACCCTAACCCTAAGAGTCTAACCCTAACCCTAAGAGTCTAACCCTAACCCTAACCCTAACCCTAACCCTAAGAGTCTAACCCTAACCCTAAGAGTCTAACCCTAACCCTAACCCTAACCCTAACCCTAACCCTAAGAGTCTAACCCTAACCCTAAGAGTCTAACCCTAACCCTAACCCTAACCCTAACCCTAAGAGTCTAACCCTAACCCTAAGAGTCTAACCCTAACCCTAACCCTAACCCTAACCCTAAGAGTCTAACCCTAACCCTAAGAGTCTAACCCTAACCCTAACCCTAACCCTAACCCTAAGAGTCTAACCCTAACAGTCTAACCCTAACAGTCTAACCCTAACCCTAACAGTCTAACCCTAACCCTAACCCTAAACCCGGCTGAAGTACCCAAGTATATTTCGCTAGATGGCAGCAGCGCTCCACCAACAGAGCCGGCTGCAGTACCCAAATATATTTCGCTAGATGGCAGCAGCGCTCCACCAACAGCGCCGGCTGCAGTACCCAAATATATTTCGCTAGATGGCAGCAGCGCTCCACCAACAGCGCCGGCTGCAGTACCCAAATATATTTCGCTAGATGGCAGCAGCGCTCCACCAACAGCGCCGGCTGCAGTACCCAAATATATTTCGCTAGATGGCAGCAGCGCTCCACCAACAGCGCCGGCTGCAGTACCCAAGTATATTTCGCTAGATGGCAGCAGCGCTCCAACAACCGGGCGGCTGCAGTACCCAAGTATATTTCGCTAGATGGCAGCAGCGCTCCACCAACAGGGCCGGCTGCAGTACCCAAGTATATTTCGCTAGATGGCAGCAGCGCTCCACCAACCGGGCGGCTGCAGTACCCAAGTATATTTCGCTAGATGGCAGCAGCGCTCCACCAACAGGGCCGGCTGCAGTACCCAAGTATATTTCGCTAGATGGCAGCAGCGCTCCACCAACCGGGCGGCTGCAGTACCCAAGTATATTTCGCTAGATGGCAGCAGCGCTCCACCAACAGGGCGGCTGCAGTACCCAATTACATTTCGCTAGATGGCAGCAGCGCTCCAGCAACAGGGCCGGCTGCAGTACCCAAGTATATTTCGCTAGATGGCAGCAGAGCTCCACCAACAGAGCTGGCTGCAGTACCCAAATATATTTCGCTAGATGGCAGCAGCGCTCCACCAAAAGGGCGGCTGCAGTACCCAAATATATTTCGCTAGATGGCAGCAGCGCTCCACCAACAGCGCCGGCTGCAGTACCCAAGTATATTTCGCTAGATGGCAGCAGCGCTCCAACAACCGGGCGGCTGCAGTACCCAAGTATATTTCGCTAGATGGCAGCAGCGCTCCACCAACAGGGCCGGCTGCAGTACCCAAGTATATTTCGCTAGATGGCAGCAGCGCTCCACCAACCGGGCGGCTGCAGTACCCAAGTATATTTCGCTAGATGGCAGCAGCGCTCCACCAACAGGGCCGGCTGCAGTACCCAAGTATATTTCGCTAGATGGCAGCAGCGCTCCACCAACCGGGCGGCTGCAGTACCCAAGTATATTTCGCTAGATGGCAGCAGCGCTCCACCAACAGGGCGGCTGCAGTACCCAATTACATTTCGCTAGATGGCAGCAGCGCTCCACCAACAGGGCCGGCTGCAGTACCCAAGTATATTTCGCTAGATGGCAGCAGCGCTCCACCAACAGCGCCGGCTGCAGTACCCAAGTATATTTCGCTAGATGGCAGCAGCGCTCCACCAAAAGGGCGGCTGCAGTACACAAATATATAGTACTAAATCTGACCCTAACCCTAAGAGCCTGTGTCTAACCCTAACCGTAAGAGCCTGAGTCTAACCCTAACCGTAAGAGCCTGAGTCTAACCCTAACCCTAAGAGCCTGAGTCTAACCCTAACCCTAAGAGCCTAAGTCTAACCCTAACCCTAAGAGTCTAACCCTAACCCTAACCCTAACCCTAACCCTAAGAGTCTAACCCTAACCCTAAGAGTCTAACCCTAACCCTAACCCTAACCCTAACCCTAAGAGTCTAACCCTAACCCTAAGAGTCTAACCCTAACCCTAACCCTAACCCTAACCCTAACCCTAAGAGTCTAACCCTAACCCTAAGAGTCTAACCCTAACCCTAACCCTAACCCTAACCCTAAGAGTCTAACCCTAACCCTAAGAGTCTAACCCTAACCCTAAGAGTCTAACCCTAACCCTAACCCTAACCCTAAGAGTCTAACCCTAACCCTAAGAGTCTAACCCTAACCCTAACCCTAACCCTAACCCTAAGAGTCTAACCCTAACCCTAAGAGTCTAACCCTAACCCTAACCCTAACCCTAACCCTAAGAGTCTAACCCTAAGAGTCTAACCCTAACAGTCTAACCCTAACCCTAACAGTCTAACCCTAACCCTAACCCTAAACCCGGCTGAAGTACCCAAGTATATTTCGCTAGATGGCAGCAGCGCTCCACCAACAGAGCCGGCTGCAGTACCCAAATATATTTCGCTAGATGGCAGCAGCGCTCCACCAACAGCGCCGGCTGCAGTACCCAAATATATTTCGCTAGATGGCAGCAGCGCTCCACCAACAGCGCCGGCTGCAGTACCCAAATATATTTCGCTAGATGGCAGCAGCGCTCCACCAACAGCGCCGGCTGCAGTACCCAAATATATTTCGCTAGATGGCAGCAGCGCTCCACCAACAGCGCCGGCTGCAGTACCCAAGTATATTTCGCTAGATGGCAGCAGCGCTCCAACAACCGGGCGGCTGCAGTACCCAAGTATATTTCGCTAGATGGCAGCAGCGCTCCACCAACAGGGCCGGCTGCAGTACCCAAGTATATTTCGCTAGATGGCAGCAGCGCTCCACCAACCGGGCGGCTGCAGTACCCAAGTATATTTCGCTAGATGGCAGCAGCGCTCCACCAACAGGGCCGGCTGCAGTACCCAAGTATATTTCGCTAGATGGCAGCAGCGCTCCACCAACCGGGCGGCTGCAGTACCCAAGTATATTTCGCTAGATGGCAGCAGCGCTCCACCAACAGGGCGGCTGCAGTACCCGAGTATATTTCGCTAGATGGCAGCAGCGCTCCAGCAACAGGGCCGGCTGCAGTACCCAAGTATATTTCGCTAGATGGCAGCAGAGCTCCACCAACAGAGCTGGCTGCAGTACCCAAATATATTTCGCTAGATGGCAGCAGCGCTCCACCAACAGCGCCGGCTGCAGTACCCAAGTATATTTCGCTAGATGGCAGCAGCGCTCCAACAACCGGGCGGCTGCAGTACCCAAGTATATTTCGCTAGATGGCAGCAGCGCTCCACCAACAGGGCCGGCTGCAGTACCCAAGTATATTTCGCTAGATGGCAGCAGCGCTCCACCAACCGGGCGGCTGCAGTACCCAAGTATATTTCGCTAGATGGCAGCAGCGCTCCACCAACAGGGCCGGCTGCAGTACCCAAGTATATTTCGCTAGATGGCAGCAGCGCTCCACCAACCGGGCGGCTGCAGTACCCAAGTATATTTCGCTAGATGGCAGCAGCGCTCCACCAACAGGGCGGCTGCAGTACCCAACTACATTTCGCTAGATGGCAGCAGCGCTCCACCAACAGGGCCGGCTGCAGTACCCAAGTATATTTCGCTAGATGGCAGCAGCGCTCCACCAACAGCGCCGGCTGCAGTACCCAAGTATATTTCGCTAGATGGCAGCAGCGCTCCACCAAAAGGGCGGCTGCAGTACACAAATATATAGTACTAAATCTGACCCTAACCCTAAGAGCCTGTGTCTAACCCTAACCGTAAGAGCCTGAGTCTAACCCTAACCGTAAGAGCCTGAGTCTAACCCTAACCCTAAGAGCCTGAGTCTAACCCTAACCCTAAGAGCCTAAGTCTAACCCTAACCCTAAGAGTCTAACCCTAACCCTAACCCTAACCCTAAGAGTGTAACCCTAACCCTAACCCTAACCCTAACCCTAAGAGTCTAACCCTAACCCTAAGAGTCTAACCCTAACCCTAACCCTAACCCTAACCCTAAGAGTCTAACCCTAACCCTAAGAGTCTAACCCTAACCCTAACCCTAACCCTAACCCTAAGAGTCTAACCCTAACCCTAAGAGTCTAACCCTAACCCTAACCCTTACCCTAACCCTAACCCTAAGAGTCTAACCCTAAGAGTCTAACCCTAACAGTCTAACCCTAACCCTAACAGTCTAACCCTAACCCTAACCCTAAACCCGGCTGAAGTACCCAAGTATATTTCGCTAGATGGCAGCAGCGCTCCACCAACAGAGCCGGCTGCAGTACCCAAATATATTTCGCTAGATGGCAGCAGCGCTCCACAAACAGGGCCGGCTGCAGTACCCAAATATATTTCGCTAGATGGCAGCAGCGATCCACCAACAGCGCCGGCTGCAGTACCCAAATATATTTCGCTAGATGGCAGCAGCGCTCCACCAAAAGGGCGGCTGCAGTACCCAAGTATATTTCGCTAGACGGCGGCAGTGCTCAACCAACCGGGCGGCTGCAGTACCAAAGTATATTTCGCTAGATGGCAGCAGCGCTCCACCAACAGCGCCGGCTGCAGTACTCAAGTATATTTCGCTAGATGGCAGCAGCGCTCCACAAAAAGGGTGGCTGCACTACCCAAATATATAGTACTGAGTCGAACCCTAACCCTAAGAGTCTAACCCTAAGAGTCTAACCCTAACCCTAACCCTAACCCTAACAGTCTAACCCTAACCCTAACCCTAAACCCGGCTGCAGTACCCAAATATATTTCGCTAGATGGCAGCAGCGCTCCACCAACAGAGCCGGCTGCAGTACCCAAGTATATTTCGCTAGATGGCAGCAGCGCTCCACCAACAGGGCCGGCTGCAGTACCCAAATATATTTCGCTAGATGGCAGCAGCGCTCCACCAACAGCACCGGCTGCAATACCCAAGTATATTTCGCTAGATGGCAGCAGCGCTCCATCAAAAGGGCGGCTGCAGTACCCAAATATATAGTACTGAGTCTGACCCTAACCCTAAGAGCCTGAGTCTAACCCTAACCCTAAGAGCCTGAGTCTAACCCTCACCCTAAGAGCCTGAGTCTAACCCTAACCCTAAGAGCCTGAGTCTAACCCTAACCCTAAGAGCCTGAGTCTAACCCTCACCCTAAGAGCCTGAGTCTAACCCTAACCCTAAGAGCCTGAGTCTAACCCTAACCCTAAGAGCCTAAGTCTAACCCTTACCCTAAGAGTCTAACCCTAACCCTAACCCTAACCCTAAGAGTCTAACCCTAATTGAATATAACCCTAACCCTAAGAGTCTAACCCTCACCCTAACCCTAACCCTAAGTGTCTAACCCTAACCCTAACCCTAACCCTAACCCTAAGAGTCTAACCCTAACCCTAAGAGTCTAACCCTAACCCCAACCCTAACCCTAAGAGTCTAACCCTAACCTTAAGAGTCTAACCCTAACCCTAAGAGTCTAACCCTAAGAGTCTAACCGTAACCCTAACCCTAACCCTAAGAGTCTAACCCGAACCTAACCCTAACCCTAACCCTAAGAGTCTAACCCTAACCCTAACCCTAACCCTAAGAGTCTAACCCTAACCCTAAGAATCTAACCCTAACCCTAACCCTAACCCTAACCCTAAGAGTCTAACCCTAACCCTAAGAGTCTAACCCTAACCCTAACCCTAACCCTAACCCTAAGAGTCTAACCCTAACCCTAAGAATCTAACCCTAACCCTAACCCTAACCCTAACCCTAAGAGTCTAACCCTAACCCTAAGAGTCTAACCCTAACCCTAACCCTAACCCTTACCCTAACCCTAAGAGTCTAACCCTAACCCTAAGAGTCTAACCCTAACCCTAACCCTAACCCTAACCCTAAGAGTCTAACCCTAACCCTAAGAGTCTAACCCTAACCCTAACCCTAACCCTAACCCTAAGAGTCTAACCCTAACCCTAAGAGTCTAACCCTAACCCTAACCCTAACCCTAACCCTAACCCTAAGAGTCTAACCCTAAGAGTCTAACCCTAACAGTCTAACCCTAACCCTAACAGTCTAACCCTAACCCTAACCCTAAACCCGGCTGAAGTACCCAAGTATATTTCGCTAGATGGCAGCAGCGCTCCACCAACAGAGCCGGCTGCAGTACCCAAATATATTTCGCTAGATGGCAGCAGCGCTCCACCAACAGCGCCGGCTGCAGTACCCAAATATATTTCGCTAGATGGCAGCAGCGCTCCACCAACAGCGCCGGCTGCAGTACCCAAATATATTTCGCTAGATGGCAGCAGCGCTCCACCAACAGCGCCGGCTGCAGTACCCAAATATATTTCGCTAGATGGCAGCAGCGCTCCACCAACAGCGCCGGCTGCAGTACCCAAGTATATTTCGCTAGATGGCAGCAGCGCTCCACCAACCGGGCGGCTGCAGTACCCAAGTATATTTCGCTAGATGGCAGCAGCGCTCCACCAACAGGGCCGGCTGCAGTACCCAAGTATATTTCGCTAGATGGCAGCAGCGCTCCACCAACCGGGCGGCTGCAGTACCCAAGTATATTTCGCTAGATGGCAGCAGCGCTCCACCAACAGGGCGGCTGCAGTACCCAATTAGATTTCGCTAGATGGCAGCAGCGCTCCACCAACCGGGCCGGCTGCAGTACCCAAGTATATTTCGCTAGATGGCAGCAGAGCTCCACCAACAGAGCCGGCTGCAGTACCCAAATATATTTCGCTAGATGGCAGCAGCGCTCCACCAACAGCGCCGGCTGCAGTACCCAAGTATATTTCGCTAGATGGCAGCAGCGCTCCACCAACAGCGCCGGCTGCAGTACCCAAGTATATTTCGCTAGATGGCAGCAGCGCTCCAACAACCGGGCGGCTGCAGTACCCAAGTATATTTCGCTAGATGGCAGCAGCGCTCCACCAACAGGGCCGGCTGCAGTACCCAAGTATATTTCGCTAGATGGCAGCAGCGCTCCACCAACCGGGCGGCTGCAGTACCCAAGTATATTTCGCTAGATGGCAGCAACGCTCCACCAACAGGGCGGCTGCAGTACCCAATTACATTTCGCTAGATGGCAGCAGCGCTCCACCAACAGGGCCGGCTGCAGTACCCAAGTATATTTCGCTAGATGGCAGCAGCGCTCCACCAACAGCGCCGGCTGCAGTACCCAAGTATATTTCGCTAGATGGCAGCAGCGCTCCACCAAAAGGGCGGCTGCAGTACACAAATATATAGTACTAAATCTGACCCTAACCCTAAGAGCCTGTGTCTAACCCTAACCGTAAGAGCCTGAGTCTAACCCTAACCGTAAGAGCCTGAGTCTAACCCTAACCCTAAGAGCCTAAGTCTAACCCTAACCCTAAGAGTCTAACCCTAACCCTAACCCTAACCCTAACCCTAAGAGTCTAACCCTAACCCTAAGAGTCTAACCCTAACCCTAACCCTAACCCTAACCTTAAGAGTCTAACCCTAACCCTAAGAGTCTAACCCTAACCCTAACCCTAACCCTAACCCTAACCCTAAGAGTCTAACCCTAACCCTAAGAGTCTAACCCTAACCCTAACCCTAACCCTAACCCTAAGAGTCTAACCCTAACCCTAAGAGTCTAACCCTAACCCTAACCCTAACCCTAACCCTAAGAGTCTAACCCTAACCCTAAGAGTCTAACCCTAACCCTAACCCTAACCCTAACCCTAACCCTAAGAGTCTAACCCTAAGAGTCTAACCCTAACAGTCTAACCCTAACCCTAACAGTCTAACCCTAACCCTAACCCTAAACCCGGCTGAAGTACCCAAGTATATTTCGCTAGATGGCAGCAGCGCTCCACCAACAGAGCCGGCTGCAGTACCCAAATATATTTCGCTAGATGGCAGCAGCGCTCCACCAACAGCGCCGGCTGCAGTACCCAAATATATTTCGCTAGATGGCAGCAGCGCTCCACCAACAGCGCCGGCTGCAGTACCCAAAAATATTTCGCTAGATGGCAGCAGCGCTCCACCAACAGCGCCGGCTGCAGTACCCAAATATATTTCGCTAGATGGCAGCAGCGCTCCACCAACAGCGCCGGCTGCAGTACCCAAGTATATTTCGCTAGATGGCAGCAGCGCTCCACCAACCGGGCGGCTGCAGTACCCAAGTATATTTCGCTAGATGGCAGCAGCGCTCCACCAACAGGGCCGGCTGCAGTACCCAAGTATATTTCGCTAGATGGCAGCAGCGCTCCACCAACCGGGCGGCTGCAGTACCCAAGTATATTTCGCTAGATGGCAGCAGCGCTCCACCAACAGGGCGGCTGCAGTACCCAATTACATTTCGCTAGATGGCAGCAGCGCTCCACCAACAGGGCCGGCTGCAGTACCCAAGTATATTTCGCTAGATGGCAGCAGAGCTCCACCAACAGAGCTGGCTGCAGTACCCAAATATATTTCGCTAGATGGCAGCAGCGCTCCACCAACCGGGCGGCTGCAGTACCCAAATATATTTCGCTAGATGGCAGCAGCGCTCCACCAACAGCGCCGCCTGCAGTACCCAAGTATATTTCGCTAGATGGCAGCAGCGCTCCAACAACCGGGCGGCTGCAGTACCCAAGTATATTTCGCTAGATGGCAGCAGCGCTCCACCAACAGGGCCGGCTGCAGTACCCAAGTATATTTCGCTAGATGGCAGCAGCGCTCCACCAACCGGGCGGCTGCAGTACCCAAGTATATTTCGCTAGATGGCAGCAGCGCTCCACCAACAGAGCCGGCTGCAGTACCCAAGTATATTTCGCTAGATGGCAGCAGCGCTCCACCAACCGGGCGGCTGCAGTACCCAAGTATATTTCGCTAGATGGCAGCAGCGCTCCACCAACAGGGCGGCTGCAGTACCCAATTACATTTCGCTAGATGGCAGCAGCGCTCCACCAACAGGGCCGGCTGCAGTACCCAAGTATATTTCGCTAGATGGCAGCAGCGCTCCACCAACAGCGCCGGCTGCAGTACCCAAGTATATTTCGCTAGATGGCAGCAGCGCTCCACCAAAAGGGCGGCTGCAGTACACAAATATATAGTACTAAATCTGACCCTAACCCTAAGAGCCTGTGTCTAACCCTAACCGTAAGAGCCTGAGTCTAACCCTAACCGTAAGAGCCTGAGTCTAACCCTAACCCTAAGAGCCTGAGTCTAACCCTAACCCTAAGAGCCTAAGTCTAACCCTAACCCTAAGAGTCTAACCCTAACCCTAACCCTAACCCTAACCCTAAGAGTCTAACCCTAACCCTAAGAGTCTAACCCTAACCCTAACCCTAACCCTAACCCTAAGAGTCTAACCCTAACCCTAAGAGTCTAACCCTAACCCTAACCCTAACCCTAAGAGTCTAACCCTAATCCTAAGAGTCTAACCCTAACCCTAACCCTAACCCTAACCCTAAGAGTCTAACCCTAACCCTAAGAGTCTAACCCTAACCCTAACCCTAACCCTAACCCTAAGAGTCTAACCCTAACCCTAAGAGTCTAACCCTAACCCTAACCCTAACCCTAACCCTAAGAGTCTAACCCTAAGAGTCTAACCCTAACAGTCTAACCCTAACCCTAACAGTCTAACCCTAACCCTAACCCTAAACCCGGCTGAAGTACCCAAGTATATTTCGCTAGATGGCAGCAGCGCTCCACCAACAGAGCCGGCTGCAGTACCCAAATATATTTCGCTAGATGGCAGCAGCGCTCCACCAACAGCGCTGGCTGCAGTACCCAAATATATTTCGCTAGATGGCAGCAGCGCTCCACCAACAGCGCCGGCTGCAGTACCCAAATATATTTCGCTAGATGGCAGCAGCGCTCCACCAACAGCGCCGGCTGCAGTACCCAAATATATTTCGCTAGATGGCAGCAGCGCTCCACCAACAGCGCCGGCTGCAGTACCCAAGTATATTTCGCTAGATGGCAGCAGCGCTCCAACAACCGGGCGGCTGCAGTACCCAAGTATATTTCGCTAGATGGCAGCAGCGCTCCACCAACAGGGCCGGCTGCAGTACCCAAGTATATTTCGCTAGATGGCAGCAGCGCTCCACCAACCGGGCGGCTGCAGTACCCAAGTATATTTCGCTAGATGGCAGCAGCGCTCCACCAACAGGGCGGCTGCAGTACCCAATTACATTTCGCTAGATGGCAGCAGCGCTCCACCAACAGGGCCGGCTGCAGTACCCAAGTATATTTCGCTAGATGGCAGCAGCGCTCCACCAACAGCGCCGGCTGCAGTACCCAAGTATATTTCGCTAGATGGCAGCAGCGCTCCACCAAAAGGGCGGCTGCAGTACACAAATATATAGTACTAAATCTGACCCTAACCCTAAGAGCCTGTGTCTAACCCTAACCGTAAGAGCCTGAGTCTAACCCTAACCGTAAGAGCCTGAGTCTAACCCTAACCCTAAGAGCCTGAGTCTAACCCTAACCCTAAGAGCCTAAGTCTAACCCTAACCCTAAGAGTCTAACCCTAACCCTAACCCTAACCCTAACCCTAAGAGTCTAACCCTAACCCTAAGAGTCTAACCCTAACCCTAACCCTAACCCTAACCCTAAGAGTCTAACCCTAACCCTAAGAGTCTAACCCTAACCCTAACCCTAACCCTAAGAGTCTAACCCTAATCCTAAGAGTCTAACCCTAACCCTAACCCTAACCCTAACCCTAAGAGTCTAACCCTAACCCTAAGAGTCTAACCCTAACCCTAACCCTAACCCTAACCCTAAGAGTCTAACCCTAACCCTAAGAGTCTAAGCCTAACCCTAACCCTAACCCTAACCCTAAGAGTCTAACCCTAAGAGTCTAACCCTAACAGTCTAACCCTAACCCTAACAGTCTAACCCTAACCCTAACCCTAAACCCGGCTGAAGTACCCAAGTATATTTCGCTAGATGGCAGCAGCGCTCCACCAACAGAGCCGGCTGCAGTACCCAAATATATTTCGCTAGATGGCAGCAGCGCTCCACCAACAGCGCTGGCTGCAGTACCCAAATATATTTCGCTAGATGGCAGCAGCGCTCCACCAACAGCGCCGGCTGCAGTACCCAAATATATTTCGCTAGATGGCAGCAGCGCTCCACCAACAGCGCCGGCTGCAGTACCCAAATATATTTCGCTAGATGGCAGCAGCGCTCCACCAACCGGGCGGCTGCAGTACCCAAGTATATTTCGCTAGATGGCAGCAGCGCTCCAACAACCGGGCGGCTGCAGTACCCAAGTATATTTCGCTAGATGGCAGCAGCGCTCCACCAACAGGGCCGGCTGCAGTACCCAAGTATATTTCGCTAGATGGCAGCAGCGCTCCACCAACCGGGCGGCTGCAGTACCCAAGTATATTTCGCTAGATGGCAGCAGCGCTCCACCAACAGGGCCGGCTGCAGTACCCAAGTATATTTCGCTAGATGGCAGCAGCGCTCCACCAACAGGGCGGCTGCAGTACCCAATTACATTTCGCTAGATGGCAGCAGCGCTCCACCAACAGGGCCGGCTGCAGTACCCAAGTATATTTCGCTAGATGGCAGCAGAGCTCCACCAACAGAGCTGGCTGCAGTACCCAAATATATTTCGCTAGATGGCAGCAGCGCTCCACCAAAAGGGCGGCTGCAGTACCCAAATATATTTCGCTAGATGGCAGCAGCGCTCCACCAACAGCGCCGGCTGCAGTACCCAAGTATATTTCGCTAGATGGCAGCAGCGCTCCACCAACAGCGCCGTTTGCAGTACCCAAGTATATTTCGCTAGATGGCAGCAGCGCTCCACCAAAAGGGCGGCTGCAGTACACAAATATATAGTACTAAATCTGACCCTAACCCTAAGAGCCTGTGTCTAACCCTAACCGTAAGAGCCTGAGTCTAACCCTAACCGTAAGAGCCTGAGTCTAACCCTAACCCTAAGAGCCTGAGTCTAACCCTAACCCTAAGAGCCTAAGTCTAACCCTAACCCTAAGAGTCTAACCCTAACCCTAACCCTAACCCTAACCCTAAGAGTCTAACCCTAACCCTAAGAGTCTAACCCTAACCCTAACCCTAACCCTAACCCTAAGAGTCTAACCCTAACCCTAAGAGTCTAACCCTAACCCTAACCCTAACCCTAACCCTAACCCTAAGAGTCTAACCCTAACCCTAAGAGTCTAACCCTAACCCTAACCCTAACCCTAACCCTAAGAGTCTAACCCTAACCCTAAGAGTCTAACCCTAACCCTAACCCTAACCCTAACCCTAAGAGTCTAACCCTAACCCTAAGAGTCTAACCCTAACCCTAACCCTAACCCTAACCCTAACCCTAACCCTAAGAGTCTAACCCTAAGAGTCTAACCCTAACAGTCTAACCCTAACCCTAACAGTCTAACCCTAACCCTAACCCTAAACCCGGCTGAAGTACCCAAGTATATTTCGCTAGATGGCAGCAGCGCTCCACCAACAGCGCCGGCTGCAGTACCCAAGTATATTTCGCTAGATGGCAGCAGCGCTCCACCAACCGGGCGGCTGCAGTACCCAAGTATATTTCGCTAGATGGCAGCAGCGCTCCACCAACAGGGCCGGCTGCAGTACCCAAGTATATCTCGCTAGATGGCAGCAGCGCTCCACCAACCGGGCGGCTGCAGTACCCAAGTATATTTCGCTAGATGGCAGCAGCGCTCCACCAACAGGGCGGCTGCAGTACCCAATTACATTTCGCTAGATGGCAGCAGCGCTCCACCAACAGGGCCGTTTGCAGTACCCAAGTATATTTCGCTAGATGGCAGCAGAGCTCCACCAACAGAGCTGGCTGCAGTACCCAAATATATTTCGCTAGATGGCAGCAGCGCTCCACCAACCGGGCGGCTGCAGTACCCAAATATATTTCGCTAGATGGCAGCAGCGCTCCACCAACAGCGCCGGCTGCAGTACCCAAGTATATTTCGCTAGATGGCAGCAGCGCTCCAACAACCGGGCGGCTGCAGTACCCAAGTATATTTCGCTAGATGGCAGCAGCGCTCCACCAACAGGGCCGGCTGCAGTACCCAAGTATATTTCGCTAGATGGCAGCAGCGCTCCAACAACCGGGCGGCTGCAGTACCCAAGTATATTTCGCTAGATGGCAGCAGCGCTCCACCAACAGGGCCGGCTGCAGTACCCAAGTATATTTCGCTAGATGGCAGCAGCGCTCCACCAACCGGGCGGCTGCAGTACCCAAGTATATTTCGCTAGATGGCAGCAGCGCTCCACCAACAGGGCGGCTGCAGTACCCAATTACATTTCGCTAGATGGCAGCAGCGCTCCACCAACAGGGCCGGCTGCAGTACCCAAGTATATTTCGCTAGATGGCAGCAGCGCTCCACCAACAGCGCCGGCTGCAGTACCCAAGTATATTTCGCTAGATGGCAGCAGCGCTCCACCAAAAGGGCGGCTGCAGTACACAAATATATAGTACTAAATCTGACCCTAACCCTAAGAGCCTGTGTCTAACCCTAACCGTAAGAGCCTGAGTCTAACCCTAACCGTAAGAGCCTGAGTCTAACCCTAACCCTAAGAGCCTGAGTCTAACCCTAACCCTAAGAGCCTAAGTCTAACCCTAACCCTAAGAGTCTAACCCTAACCCTAACCCTAACCCTAACCCTAAGAGTCTAACCCTAACCCTAAGAGTCTAACCCTAACCCTAACCCTAACCCTAACCCTAAGAGTCTAACCCTAACCCTAAGAGTCTAACCCTAGCCCTAACCCTAACCCTAACCCTAAGAGTCTAACCCTAACCCTAAGAGTCTAACCCTAACCCTAACCCTAACCCTAACCCTAAGAGTCTAACCCTAACCCTAAGAGTCTAACCCTAACCCTAACCCTAACCCTAAGAGTCTAACCCTAATCCTAAGAGTCTAACCCTAACCCTAACCCTAACCCTAACCCTAAGAGTCTAACCCTAACCCTAAGAGTCTAACCCTAACCCTAACCCTAACCCTAACCCTAAGAGTCTAACCCTAACCCTAAGAGTCTAACCCTAACCCTAACCCTAACCCTAACCCTAAGAGTCTAACCCTAAGAGTCTAACCCTAACAGTCTAACCCTAACCCTAACAGTCTAACCCTAACCCTAACCCTAAACCCGGCTGAAGTACCCAAGTATATTTCGCTAGATGGCAGCAGCGCTCCACCAACAGAGCCGGCTGCAGTACCCAAATATATTTCGCTAGATGGCAGCAGCGCTCCACCAACAGCGCTGGCTGCAGTACCCAAATATATTTCGCTAGATGGCAGCAGCGCTCCACCAACAGCGCCGGCTGCAGTACCCAAATATATTTCGCTAGATGGCAGCAGCGCTCCACCAACAGCGCCGGCTGCAGTACCCAAATATATTTCGCTAGATGGCAGCAGCGCTCCACCAACAGCGCCGGCTGCAGTACCCAAGTATATTTCGCTAGATGGCAGCAGCGCTCCAACAACCGGGCGGCTGCAGTACCCAAGTATATTTCGCTAGATGGCAGCAGCGCTCCACCAACAGGGCCGGCTGCAGTACCCAAGTATATTTCGCTAGATGGCAGCAGCGCTCCACCAACCGGGCGGCTGCAGTACCCAAGTATATTTCGCTAGATGGCAGCAGCGCTCCACCAACAGGGCGGCTGCAGTACCCAATTACATTTCGCTAGATGGCAGCAGCGCTCCACCAACAGGGCCGGCTGCAGTACCCAAGTATATTTCGCTAGATGGCAGCAGCGCTCCACCAACAGCGCCGGCTGCAGTACCCAAGTATATTTCGCTAGATGGCAGCAGCGCTCCACCAAAAGGGCGGCTGCAGTACACAAATATATAGTACTAAATCTGACCCTAACCCTAAGAGCCTGTGTCTAACCCTAACCGTAAGAGCCTGAGTCTAACCCTAACCGTAAGAGCCTGAGTCTAACCCTAACCCTAAGAGCCTGAGTCTAACCCTAACCCTAAGAGCCTAAGTCTAACCCTAACCCTAAGAGTCTAACCCTAACCCTAACCCTAACCCTAACCCTAAGAGTCTAACCCTAACCCTAAGAGTCTAACCCTAACCCTAACCCTAACCCTAACCCTAAGAGTCTAACCCTAACCCTAAGAGTCTAACCCTAACCCTAACCCTAACCCTAAGAGTCTAACCCTAATCCTAAGAGTCTAACCCTAACCCTAACCCTAACCCTAACCCTAAGAGTCTAACCCTAACCCTAAGAGTCTAACCCTAACCCTAACCCTAACCCTAACCCTAAGAGTCTAACCCTAACCCTAAGAGTCTAAGCCTAACCCTAACCCTAACCCTAACCCTAAGAGTCTAACCCTAAGAGTCTAACCCTAACAGTCTAACCCTAACCCTAACAGTCTAACCCTAACCCTAACCCTAAACCCGGCTGAAGTACCCAAGTATATTTCGCTAGATGGCAGCAGCGCTCCACCAACAGAGCCGGCTGCAGTACCCAAATATATTTCGCTAGATGGCAGCAGCGCTCCACCAACAGCGCTGGCTGCAGTACCCAAATATATTTCGCTAGATGGCAGCAGCGCTCCACCAACAGCGCCGGCTGCAGTACCCAAATATATTTCGCTAGATGGCAGCAGCGCTCCACCAACAGCGCCGGCTGCAGTACCCAAATATATTTCGCTAGATGGCAGCAGCGCTCCACCAACAGCGCCGGCTGCAGTACCCAAGTATATTTCGCTAGATGGCAGCAGCGCTCCAACAACCGGGCGGCTGCAGTACCCAAGTATATTTCGCTAGATGGCAGCAGCGCTCCACCAACAGGGCCGGCTGCAGTACCCAAGTATATTTCGCTAGATGGCAGCAGCGCTCCACCAACCGGGCGGCTGCAGTACCCAAGTATATTTCGCTAGATGGCAGCAGCGCTCCACCAACAGGGCCGGCTGCAGTACCCAAGTATATTTCGCTAGATGGCAGCAGCGCTCCACCAACAGGGCGGCTGCAGTACCCAATTACATTTCGCTAGATGGCAGCAGCGCTCCACCAACAGGGCCGGCTGCAGTACCCAAGTATATTTCGCTAGATGGCAGCAGAGCTCCACCAACAGAGCTGGCTGCAGTACCCAAATATATTTCGCTAGATGGCAGCAGCGCTCCACCAAAAGGGCGGCTGCAGTACCCAAATATATTTCGCTAGATGGCAGCAGCGCTCCACCAACAGCGCCGGCTGCAGTACCCAAGTATATTTCGCTAGATGGCAGCAGCGCTCCACCAACAGCGCCGTTTGCAGTACCCAAGTATATTTCGCTAGATGGCAGCAGCGCTCCACCAAAAGGGCGGCTGCAGTACACAAATATATAGTACTAAATCTGACCCTAACCCTAAGAGCCTGTGTCTAACCCTAACCGTAAGAGCCTGAGTCTAACCCTAACCGTAAGAGCCTGAGTCTAACCCTAACCCTAAGAGCCTGAGTCTAACCCTAACCCTAAGAGCCTAAGTCTAACCCTAACCCTAAGAGTCTAACCCTAACCCTAACCCTAACCCTAACCCTAAGAGTCTAACCCTAACCCTAAGAGTCTAACCCTAACCCTAACCCTAACCCTAACCCTAAGAGTCTAACCCTAACCCTAAGAGTCTAACCCTAACCCTAACCCTAACCCTAACCCTAACCCTAAGAGTCTAACCCTAACCCTAAGAGTCTAACCCTAACCCTAACCCTAACCCTAACCCTAAGAGTCTAACCCTAACCCTAAGAGTCTAACCCTAACCCTAACCCTAACCCTAACCCTAAGAGTCTAACCCTAACCCTAAGAGTCTAACCCTAACCCTAACCCTAACCCTAACCCTAACCCTAACCCTAAGAGTCTAACCCTAACAGTCTAACCCTAACAGTCTAACCCTAACCCTAACAGTCTAACCCTAACCCTAACCCTAAACCCGGCTGAAGTACCCAAGTATATTTCGCTAGATGGCAGCAGCGCTCCACCAACAGCGCCGGCTGCAGTACCCAAGTATATTTCGCTAGATGGCAGCAGCGCTCCACCAACCGGGCGGCTGCAGTACCCAAGTATATTTCGCTAGATGGCAGCAGCGCTCCACCAACAGGGCCGGCTGCAGTACCCAAGTATATCTCGCTAGATGGCAGCAGCGCTCCACCAACCGGGCGGCTGCAGTACCCAAGTATATTTCGCTAGATGGCAGCAGCGCTCCACCAACAGGGCGGCTGCAGTACCCAATTACATTTCGCTAGATGGCAGCAGCGCTCCACCAACAGGGCCGTTTGCAGTACCCAAGTATATTTCGCTAGATGGCAGCAGAGCTCCACCAACAGAGCTGGCTGCAGTACCCAAATATATTTCGCTAGATGGCAGCAGCGCTCCACCAACCGGGCGGCTGCAGTACCCAAATATATTTCGCTAGATGGCAGCAGCGCTCCACCAACAGCGCCGGCTGCAGTACCCAAGTATATTTCGCTAGATGGCAGCAGCGCTCCAACAACCGGGCGGCTGCAGTACCCAAGTATATTTCGCTAGATGGCAGCAGCGCTCCACCAACAGGGCCGGCTGCAGTACCCAAGTATATTTCGCTAGATGGCAGCAGCGCTCCAACAACCGGGCGGCTGCAGTACCCAAGTATATTTCGCTAGATGGCAGCAGCGCTCCACCAACAGGGCCGGCTGCAGTACCCAAGTATATTTCGCTAGATGGCAGCAGCGCTCCACCAACCGGGCGGCTGCAGTACCCAAGTATATTTCGCTAGATGGCAGCAGCGCTCCACCAACAGGGCGGCTGCAGTACCCAATTACATTTCGCTAGATGGCAGCAGCGCTCCACCAACAGGGCCGGCTGCAGTACCCAAGTATATTTCGCTAGATGGCAGCAGCGCTCCACCAACAGCGCCGGCTGCAGTACCCAAGTATATTTCGCTAGATGGCAGCAGCGCTCCACCAAAAGGGCGGCTGCAGTACACAAATATATAGTACTAAATCTGACCCTAACCCTAAGAGCCTGTGTCTAACCCTAACCGTAAGAGCCTGAGTCTAACCCTAACCGTAAGAGCCTGAGTCTAACCCTAACCCTAAGAGCCTGAGTCTAACCCTAACCCTAAGAGCCTAAGTCTAACCCTAACCCTAAGAGTCTAACCCTAACCCTAACCCTAACCCTAACCCTAAGAGTCTAACCCTAACCCTAAGAGTCTAACCCTAACCCTAACCCTAACCCTAACCCTAAGAGTCTAACCCTAACCCTAAGAGTCTAACCCTAACCCTAACCCTAACCCTAACCCTAACCCTAAGAGTCTAACCCTAACCCTAAGAGTCTAACCCTAACCCTAACCCTAACCCTAACCCTAAGAGTCTAACCCTAACCCTAAGAGTCTAACCCTAACCCTAACCCTAACCCTAACCCTAAGAGTCTAACCCTAACCCTAAGAGTCTAACCCTAGCCCTAACCCTAACCCTAACCCTAAGAGTCTAACCCTAAGAGTCTAACCCTAACAGTCTAACCCTAACCCTAACAGTCTAACCCTAACCCTAACCCTAAACCCGGCTGAAGTACCCAAGTATATTTCGCTAGATGGCAGCAGCGCTCCACCAACAGAGCCGGCTGCAGTACCCAAATATATTTCGCTAGATGGCAGCAGCGCTCCACCAACAGCGCCGGCTGCAGTACCCAAATATATTTCGCTAGATGGCAGCAGCGCTCCACCAACAGCGCCGGCTGCAGTACCCAAATATATTTCGCTAGATGGCAGCAGCGCTCCACCAACAGCGCCGGCTGCAGTACCCAAATATATTTCGCTAGATGGCAGCAGCGCTCCACCAACAGCGCCGGCTGCAGTACCCAAGTATATTTCGCTAGATGGCAGCAGCGCTCCAACAACCGGGCGGCTGCAGTACCCAAGTATATTTCGCTAGATGGCAGCAGCGCTCCACCAACAGGGCCGGCTGCAGTACCCAAGTATATTTCGCTAGATGGCAGCAGCGCTCCACCAACCGGGCGGCTGCAGTACCCAAGTATATTTCGCTAGATGGCAGCAGCGCTCCACCAACAGGGCCGGCTGCAGTACCCAAGTATATTTCGCTAGATGGCAGCAGCGCTCCACCAACCGGGCGGCTGCAGTACCCAAGTATATTTCGCTAGATGGCAGCAGCGCTCCACCAACAGGGCGGCTGCAGTACCCAATTACATTTCGCTAGATGGCAGCAGCGCTCCAGCAACAGGGCCGGCTGCAGTACCCAAGTATATTTCGCTAGATGGCAGCAGAGCTCCACCAACAGAGCTGGCTGCAGTACCCAAATATATTTCGCTAGATGGCAGCAGCGCTCCACCAAAAGGGCGGCTGCAGTACCCAAATATATTTCGCTAGATGGCAGCAGCGCTCCACCAACAGCGCCGGCTGCAGTACCCAAGTATATTTCGCTAGATGGCAGCAGCGCTCCAACAACCGGGCGGCTGCAGTACCCAAGTATATTTCGCTAGATGGCAGCAGCGCTCCACCAACAGGGCCGGCTGCAGTACCCAAGTATATTTCGCTAGATGGCAGCAGCGCTCCACCAACCGGGCGGCTGCAGTACCCAAGTATATTTCGCTAGATGGCAGCAGCGCTCCACCAACAGGGCCGGCTGCAGTACCCAAGTATATTTCGCTAGATGGCAGCAGCGCTCCACCAACCGGGCGGCTGCAGTACCCAAGTATATTTCGCTAGATGGCAGCAGCGCTCCACCAACAGGGCGGCTGCAGTACCCAATTACATTTCGCTAGATGGCAGCAGCGCTCCACCAACAGGGCCGGCTGCAGTACCCAAGTATATTTCGCTAGATGGCAGCAGCGCTCCACCAACAGCGCCGGCTGCAGTACCCAAGTATATTTCGCTAGATGGCAGCAGCGCTCCACCAAAAGGGCGGCTGCAGTACACAAATATATAGTACTAAATCTGACCCTAACCCTAAGAGCCTGTGTCTAACCCTAACCGTAAGAGCCTGAGTCTAACCCTAACCGTAAGAGCCTGAGTCTAACCCTAACCCTAAGAGCCTGAGTCTAACCCTAACCCTAAGAGCCTAAGTCTAACCCTAACCCTAAGAGTCTAACCCTAACCCTAACCCTAACCCTAAGAGTCTAACCCTAACCCTAAGAGTCTAACCCTAACCCTAACCCTAACCCTAACCCTAAGAGTCTAACCCTAACCCTAAGAGTCTAACCCTAACCCTAACCCTAACCCTAACCCTAACCCTAAGAGTCTAACCCTAACCCTAAGAGTCTAACCCTAACCCTAACCCTAACCCTAACCCTAAGAGTCTAACCCTAACCCTAAGAGTCTAACCCTAACCCTAAGAGTCTAACCCTAACCCTAACCCTAACCCTAAGAGTCTAACCCTAACCCTAAGAGTCTAACCCTAACCCTAACCCTAACCCTAACCCTAAGAGTCTAACCCTAACCCTAAGAGTCTAACCCTAACCCTAACCCTAACCCTAACCCTAAGAGTCTAACGCTAAGAGTCTAACCCTAACAGTCTAACCCTAACCCTAACAGTCTAACCCTAACCCTAACCCTAAACCCGGCTGAAGTACCCAAGTATATTTCGCTAGATGGCAGCAGCGCTCCACCAACAGAGCCGGCTGAAGTACCCAAATATATTTCGCTAGATGGCAGCAGTGCTCCACCAACAGCGCCGGCTGCAGTACCCAAATATATTTCGCTAGATGGCAGCAGCGCTCCACCAACAGCGCCGGCTGCAGTACCCAAATATATTTCGCTAGATGGCAGCAGCGCTCCACCAACAGCGCCGGCTGCAGTACCCAAGTATATTTCGCTAGATGGCAGCAGCGCTCCAACAACCGGGCGGCTGCAGTACCCAAGTATATTTCGCTAGATGGCAGCAGCGCTCCACCAACAGGGCCGGCTGCAGTACCCAAGTATATTTCGCTAGATGGCAGCAGCGCTCCACCAACCGGGCGGCTGCAGTACCCAAGTATATTTCGCTAGATGGCAGCAGCGCTCCACCAACAGGGCGGCTGCAGTACCCAATTACATTTCGCTAGATGGCAGCAGCGCTCCACCAACAGGGCCGGCTGCAGTACCCAAGTATATTTCGCTAGATGGCAGCAGCGCTCCACCAACAGCGCCGGCTGCAGTACCCAAGTATATTTCGCTAGATGGCAGCAGCGCTCCACCAAAAGGGCGGCTGCAGTACACAAATATATAGTACTAAATCTGACCCTAACCCTAAGAGCCTGTGTCTAACCCTAACCGTAAGAGCCTGAGTCTAACCCTAACCGTAAGAGCCTGAGTCTAACCCTAACCCTAAGAGCCTGAGTCTAACCCTAACCCTAAGAGCCTAAGTCTAACCCTAACCCTAAGAGTCTAACCCTAACCCTAACCCTAACCCTAACCCTAAGAGTCTAACCCTAACCCTAAGAGTCTAACCCTAACCCTAACCCTAACCCTAACCCTAAGAGTCTAACCCTAACCCTAAGAGTCTAACCCTAACCCTAACCCTAACCCTAAGAGTCTAACCCTAATCCTAAGAGTCTAACCCTAACCCTAACCCTAACCCTAACCCTAAGAGTCTAACCCTAACCCTAAGAGTCTAACCCTAACCCTAACCCTAACCCTAACCCTAAGAGTCTAACCCTAACCCTAAGAGTCTAAGCCTAACCCTAACCCTAACCCTAACCCTAAGAGTCTAACCCTAAGAGTCTAACCCTAACAGTCTAACCCTAACCCTAACAGTCTAACCCTAACCCTAACCCTAAACCCGGCTGAAGTACCCAAGTATATTTCGCTAGATGGCAGCAGCGCTCCACCAACAGAGCCGGCTGCAGTACCCAAATATATTTCGCTAGATGGCAGCAGCGCTCCACCAACAGCGCTGGCTGCAGTACCCAAATATATTTCGCTAGATGGCAGCAGCGCTCCACCAACAGCGCCGGCTGCAGTACCCAAATATATTTCGCTAGATGGCAGCAGCGCTCCACCAACAGCGCCGGCTGCAGTACCCAAATATATTTCGCTAGATGGCAGCAGCGCTCCACCAACAGCGCCGGCTGCAGTACCCAAGTATATTTCGCTAGATGGCAGCAGCGCTCCAACAACCGGGCGGCTGCAGTACCCAAGTATATTTCGCTAGATGGCAGCAGCGCTCCACCAACAGGGCCGGCTGCAGTACCCAAGTATATTTCGCTAGATGGCAGCAGCGCTCCACCAACCGGGCGGCTGCAGTACCCAAGTATATTTCGCTAGATGGCAGCAGCGCTCCACCAACAGGGCCGGCTGCAGTACCCAAGTATATTTCGCTAGATGGCAGCAGCGCTCCACCAACAGGGCGGCTGCAGTACCCAATTACATTTCGCTAGATGGCAGCAGCGCTCCACCAACAGGGCCGGCTGCAGTACCCAAGTATATTTCGCTAGATGGCAGCAGAGCTCCACCAACAGAGCTGGCTGCAGTACCCAAATATATTTCGCTAGATGGCAGCAGCGCTCCACCAAAAGGGCGGCTGCAGTACCCAAATATATTTCGCTAGATGGCAGCAGCGCTCCACCAACAGCGCCGGCTGCAGTACCCAAGTATATTTCGCTAGATGGCAGCAGCGCTCCACCAACAGCGCCGTTTGCAGTACCCAAGTATATTTCGCTAGATGGCAGCAGCGCTCCACCAAAAGGGCGGCTGCAGTACACAAATATATAGTACTAAATCTGACCCTAACCCTAAGAGCCTGTGTCTAACCCTAACCGTAAGAGCCTGAGTCTAACCCTAACCGTAAGAGCCTGAGTCTAACCCTAACCCTAAGAGCCTGAGTCTAACCCTAACCCTAAGAGCCTAAGTCTAACCCTAACCCTAAGAGTCTAACCCTAACCCTAACCCTAACCCTAACCCTAAGAGTCTAACCCTAACCCTAAGAGTCTAACCCTAACCCTAACCCTAACCCTAACCCTAAGAGTCTAACCCTAACCCTAAGAGTCTAACCCTAACCCTAACCCTAACCCTAACCCTAACCCTAAGAGTCTAACCCTAACCCTAAGAGTCTAACCCTAACCCTAACCCTAACCCTAACCCTAAGAGTCTAACCCTAACCCTAAGAGTCTAACCCTAACCCTAACCCTAACCCTAACCCTAAGAGTCTAACCCTAACCCTAAGAGTCTAACCCTAACCCTAACCCTAACCCTAACCCTAAGAGTCTAACCCTAACAGTCTAACCCTAACAGTCTAACCCTAACCCTAACAGTCTAACCCTAACCCTAACCCTAAACCCGGCTGAAGTACCCAAGTATATTTCGCTAGATGGCAGCAGCGCTCCACCAACAGAGCCGGCTGCAGTACCCAAATATATTTCGCTAGATGGCAGCAGCGCTCCACCAACAGCGCCGGCTGCAGTACCCAAATATATTTCGCTAGATGGCAGCAGCGCTCCACCAACAGCGCCGGCTGCAGTACCCAAATATATTTCGCTAGATGGCAGCAGCGCTCCACCAACAGCGCCGGCTGCAGTACCCAAATATATTTCGCTAGATGGCAGCAGCGCTCCACCAACAGCGCCGGCTGCAGTACCCAAGTATATTTCGCTAGATGGCAGCAGCGCTCCAACAACCGGGCGGCTGCAGTACCCAAGTATATTTCGCTAGATGGCAGCAGCGCTCCACCAACAGGGCCGGCTGCAGTACCCAAGTATATTTCGCTAGATGGCAGCAGCGCTCCACCAACCGGGCGGCTGCAGTACCCAAGTATATTTCGCTAGATGGCAGCAGCGCTCCACCAACAGGGCCGGCTGCAGTACCCAAGTATATTTCGCTAGATGGCAGCAGCGCTCCACCAACCGGGCGGCTGCAGTACCCAAGTATATTTCGCTAGATGGCAGCAGCGCTCCACCAACAGGGCGGCTGCAGTACCCAATTACATTTCGCTAGATGGCAGCAGCGCTCCAGCAACAGGGCCGGCTGCAGTACCCAAGTATATTTCGCTAGATGGCAGCAGAGCTCCACCAACAGAGCTGGCTGCAGTACCCAAATATATTTCGCTAGATGGCAGCAGCGCTCCACCAAAAGGGCGGCTGCAGTACCCAAATATATTTCGCTAGATGGCAGCAGCGCTCCACCAACAGCGCCGGCTGCAGTACCCAAGTATATTTCGCTAGATGGCAGCAGCGCTCCAACAACCGGGCGGCTGCAGTACCCAAGTATATTTCGCTAGATGGCAGCAGCGCTCCACCAACAGGGCCGGCTGCAGTACCCAAGTATATTTCGCTAGATGGCAGCAGCGCTCCACCAACCGGGCGGCTGCAGTACCCAAGTATATTTCGCTAGATGGCAGCAGCGCTCCACCAACAGGGCCGGCTGCAGTACCCAAGTATATTTCGCTAGATGGCAGCAGCGCTCCACCAACCGGGCGGCTGCAGTACCCAAGTATATTTCGCTAGATGGCAGCAGCGCTCCACCAACAGGGCGGCTGCAGTACCCAATTACATTTCGCTAGATGGCAGCAGCGCTCCACCAACAGGGCCGGCTGCAGTACCCAAGTATATTTCGCTAGATGGCAGCAGCGCTCCACCAACAGCGCCGGCTGCAGTACCCAAGTATATTTCGCTAGATGGCAGCAGCGCTCCACCAAAAGGGCGGCTGCAGTACACAAATATATAGTACTAAATCTGACCCTAACCCTAAGAGCCTGTGTCTAACCCTAACCGTAAGAGCCTGAGTCTAACCCTAACCGTAAGAGCCTGAGTCTAACCCTAACCCTAAGAGCCTGAGTCTAACCCTAACCCTAAGAGCCTAAGTCTAACCCTAACCCTAAGAGTCTAACCCTAACCCTAAGAGTCTAACCCTAACCCTAAGAGTCTAACCCTAACCCTAAGAGTCTAACCCTAACCCTAACCCTAACCCTAAGAGTCTAACCCTAACCCTAAGAGTCTAACCCTAACCCTAACCCTAACCCTAACCCTAAGAGTCTAACCCTAACCCTAAGAGTCTAACCCTAACCCTAACCCTAACCCTAACCCTAAGAGTCTAACGCTAAGAGTCTAACCCTAACAGTCTAACCCTAACCCTAACAGTCTAACCCTAACCCTAACCCTAAACCCGGCTGAAGTACCCAAGTATATTTCGCTAGATGGCAGCAGCGCTCCACCAACAGAGCCGGCTGCAGTACCCAAATATATTTCGCTAGATGGCAGCAGCGCTCCACCAACAGCGCCGGCTGCAGTACCCAAATATATTTCGCTAGATGGCAGCAGCGCTCCACCAACAGCGCCGGCTGCAGTACCCAAATATATTTCGCTAGATGGCAGCAGCGCTCCACCAACAGCGCCGGCTGCAGTACCCAAATATATTTCGCTAGATGGCAGCAGCGCTCCACCAACAGCGCCGGCTGCAGTACCCAAGTATATTTCGCTAGATGGCAGCAGCGCTCCAACAACCGGGCGGCTGCAGTACCCAAGTATATTTCGCTAGATGGCAGCAGCGCTCCACCAACAGGGCCGGCTGCAGTACCCAAGTATATTTCGCTAGATGGCAGCAGCGCTCCACCAACCGGGCGGCTGCAGTACCCAAGTATATTTCGCTAGATGGCAGCAGCGCTCCACCAACAGGGCCGGCTGCAGTACCCAAGTATATTTCGCTAGATGGCAGCAGCGCTCCACCAACCGGGCGGCTGCAGTACCCAAGTATATTTCGCTAGATGGCAGCAGCGCTCCACCAACAGGGCGGCTGCAGTACCCGAGTATATTTCGCTAGATGGCAGCAGCGCTCCAGCAACAGGGCCGGCTGCAGTACCCAAGTATATTTCGCTAGATGGCAGCAGAGCTCCACCAACAGAGCTGGCTGCAGTACCCAAATATATTTCGCTAGATGGCAGCAGCGCTCCACCAACAGCGCCGGCTGCAGTACCCAAGTATATTTCGCTAGATGGCAGCAGCGCTCCAACAACCGGGCGGCTGCAGTACCCAAGTATATTTCGCTAGATGGCAGCAGCGCTCCACCAACAGGGCCGGCTGCAGTACCCAAGTATATTTCGCTAGATGGCAGCAGCGCTCCACCAACCGGGCGGCTGCAGTACCCAAGTATATTTCGCTAGATGGCAGCAGCGCTCCACCAACAGGGCCGGCTGCAGTACCCAAGTATATTTCGCTAGATGGCAGCAGCGCTCCACCAACCGGGCGGCTGCAGTACCCAAGTATATTTCGCTAGATGGCAGCAGCGCTCCACCAACAGGGCGGCTGCAGTACCCAACTACATTTCGCTAGATGGCAGCAGCGCTCCACCAACAGGGCCGGCTGCAGTACCCAAGTATATTTCGCTAGATGGCAGCAGCGCTCCACCAACAGCGCCGGCTGCAGTACCCAAGTATATTTCGCTAGATGGCAGCAGCGCTCCACCAAAAGGGCGGCTGCAGTACACAAATATATAGTACTAAATCTGACCCTAACCCTAAGAGCCTGTGTCTAACCCTAACCGTAAGAGCCTGAGTCTAACCCTAACCGTAAGAGCCTGAGTCTAACCCTAACCCTAAGAGCCTGAGTCTAACCCTAACCCTAAGAGCCTAAGTCTAACCCTAACCCTAAGAGTCTAACCCTAACCCTAACCCTAACCCTAACCCTAAGAGTCTAACCCTAACCCTAAGAGTCTAACCCTAACCCTAACCCTAACCCTAACCCTAAGAGTCTAACCCTAACCCTAAGAGTCTAACCCTAACCCTAACCCTAACCCTAACCCTAACCCTAAGAGTCTAACCCTAACCCTAAGAGTCTAACCCTAACCCTAACCCTAACCCTAACCCTAAGAGTCTAACCCTAACCCTAAGAGTCTAACCCTAACCCTAACCCTAACCCTAACCCTAAGAGTCTAACCCTAACCCTAAGAGTCTAACCCTAACCCTAACCCTAACCCTAACCCTAAGAGTCTAACCCTAAGAGTCTAACCCTAACAGTCTAACCCTAACCCTAACAGTCTAACCCTAACCCTAACCCTAAACCCGGCTGAAGTACCCAAGTATATTTCGCTAGATGGCAGCAGCGCTCCACCAACAGAGCCGGCTGCAGTACCCAAATATATTTCGCTAGATGGCAGCAGCGCTCCACCAACAGCGCAGGCTGCAGTACCCAAATATATTTCGCTAGATGGCAGCAGCGCTCCACCAACAGCGCCGGCTGCAGTACCCAAATATATTTCGCTAGATGGCAGCAGCGCTCCACCAACAGCGCCGGCTGCAGTACCCAAATATATTTCGCTAGATGGCAGCAGCGCTCCACCAACAGCGCCGGCTGCAGTACCCAAGTATATTTCGCTAGATGGCAGCAGCGCTCCACCAACCGGGCGGCTGCAGTACCCAAGTATATTTCGCTAGATGGCAGCAGCGCTCCACCAACAGGGCCGGCTGCAGTACCCAAGTATATTTCGCTAGATGGCAGCAGCGCTCCACCAACCGGGCGGCTGCAGTACCCAAGTATATTTCGCTAGATGGCAGCAGCGCTCCACCAACAGGGCCGGCTGCAGTACCCAAGTATATTTCGCTAGATGGCAGCAGCGCTCCACCAACCGGGCGGCTGCAGTACCCAATTACATTTCGCTAGATGGCAGCAGCGCTCCACCAACAGGGCGGCTGCAGTACCCAATTACATTTCGCTAGATGGCAGCAGCGCTCCAGCAACAGGGCCGGCTGCAGTACCCAAGTATATTTCGCTAGATGGCAGCAGAGCTCCACCAACAGAGCTGGCTGCAGTACCCAAATATATTTCGCTAGATGGCAGCAGCGCTCCACCAAAAGGGCGGCTGCAGTACCCAAATATATTTCGCTAGATGGCAGCAGCGCTCCACCAACAGCGCCGGCTGCAGTACCCAAGTATATTTCGCTAGATGGCAGCAGCGCTCCAACAACCGGGCGGCTGCAGTACCCAAGTATATTTCGCTAGATGGCAGCAGCGCTCCACCAACAGGGCCGGCTGCAGTACCCAAGTATATTTCGCTAGATGGCAGCAGCGCTCCACCAACCGGGCGGCTGCAGTACCCAAGTATATTTCGCTAGATGGCAGCAGCGCTCCACCAACAGGGCCGGCTGCAGTACCCAAGTATATTTCGCTAGATGGCAGCAGCGCTCCACCAACCGGGCGGCTGCAGTACCCAAGTATATTTCGCTAGATGGCAGCAGCGCTCCACCAACAGGGCGGCTGCAGTACCCAATTACATTTCGCTAGATGGCAGCAGCGCTCCACCAACAGGGCCGGCTGCAGTACCCAAATATATTTCGCTAGATGGCAGCAGCGCTCCACCAACAGCGCCGGCTGCAGTACCCAAGTATATTTCGCTAGATGGCAGCAGCGCTCCACCAAAAGGGCGGCTGCAGTACACAAATATATAGTACTAAATCTGACCCTAACCCTAAGAGCCTGTGTCTAACCCTAACCGTAAGAGCCTGAGTCTAACCCTAACCGTAAGAGCCTGAGTCTAACCCTAACCCTAAGAGCCTGAGTCTAACCCTAACCCTAAGAGCCTAAGTCTAACCCTAACCCTAAGAGTCTAACCCTAACCCTAACCCTAACCCTAACCCTAAGAGTCTAACCCTAACCCTAAGAGTCTAACCCTAACCCTAACCCTAACCCTAACCCTAAGAGTCTAACCCTAACCCTAAGAGTCTAACCCTATACCCTAACCCTAACCCTAACCCTAAGAGTCTAACCCTAACCCTAACCCTAACCCTAACCCTAAGAGTCTAACCCTAACCCTAAGAGTCTAACCCTAACCCTAACCCTAACCCTAACCCTAAGAGTCTAACCCTAACCCTAAGAGTCTAACCCTAACCCTAACCCTAACCCTAACCCTAACCCTAAGAGTCTAACCCTAACCCTAAGAGTCTAACCCTAACCCTAACCCTAACCCTAACCCTAAGCGTAAGAGTCTAACCCTAACCCTAAGAGCCTGAGTCTAACCCTAACCCTAAGAGCCTGAGTCTAACCCTCACCCTAAGAGCCTGAGTCTAACCCTAACCCTAAGAGCCTGAGTCTAACCCTAACCCTAAGGGCCTGAGTCTAACCCTAACCCTAAGAGCCTGAGTCTAACCCTAACCCTAAGAGCCTGAGTCTAACCCAAACCCTAAGAGCCTGAATCTAACCCTCACCCTAAGAGCCTGAGTCTAACCCTAACCCTAAGAGCCTGAGTCTAACCCTAACCCTAAGAGCCTGAGTCTAACCCTCACCCTAAGAGCCTGAGTCTAACCCTAACCCTAAGAGCCTGAGTCTAACCCTAACCCTAAGAGCCTAAGTCTAACCCTTACCCTAAGAGTCTAACCCTAACCCTAACCCTAACCCTAAGAGTCTAACCCTAATCTGAATATAACCCTAACCCTAACAGTCTAACCCTCACCCTAACCCTAACCCTAAGTGTCTAACCCTAACCCTAACCCTAAGAGTCTAACCCTAACCCTAAGAGTCTAACCCTAACCCCAACCCTAACCCTAAGAGTCTAACCCTATCCTTAAGAGTCTAACCCTAACCCTAACTCTAACCCTAAGAGTCTAACCGTAACCCTAACCCTAACCCTAAGAGTCTAACCCTAACCTAACCCTAACCCTACCCTAAGAGTCTAACCCTAACCCTAATCCTAACCCTAAGAGTCTAACCCTAACCCTAAGAATCTAACCCTAACCCTAACCCTAACCCTAACCCTAAGAGTCTAACCCTAACCCTAAGAGTCTAACCCTAACCCTAACCCTAACCCTAACCCTAAGAGTCTAACCCTAACCCTAAGAGTCTAACCCTAACCCTAACCCTAACCCTAACCCTAAGAGTCTAACCCTAACCCTAAGAGTCTAACCCTAACCCTAACCCTAACCCTAACCCTAACCCTAAGAGTCTAACCCTAAGAGTCTAACCCTAACAGTCTAACCCTAACCCTAACAGTCCAACCCTAACCCTAACCCTAAACCCGGCTGAAGTACCCAAGTATATTTCGCTAGATGGCAGCAGCGCTCCACAAACAGAGCCGGCTGCAGTACCCAAATATATTTCGCTAGATGGCAGCAGCGCTCCACCAACAGCGCCGGCTGCAGTACCCAAATATATTTCGCTAGATGGCAGCAGCGCTCCACCAACAGAGCCGGCTGCAGTACCCAAGTATATTTCGCTAGATGGCAGCAGCGCTCCACCAACAGCGCCGGCTGCAGTACCCAAGTATATTTCGCTAGATGGCAGCAGCGCTCCACCAACCGGGCGGCTGCAGTACCCAAGTATATTTCGCTAGATGGCAGCAGCGCTCCACCAACAGGGCCGGCTGCAGTACCCAAGTATATTTCGCTAGATGGCAGCAGCGCTCCACCAACCGGGCGGCTGCAGTACCCAAGTATATTTCGCTAGATGGCAGCAGCGCTACACCAAAAGGGCGGCTGCAGTACCCAATTACATTTCGCTAGATGGCAGCAGCGCTCCACCAACCGGGCCGGCTGCAGTACCCAAATATATTTCGCTAGATGGCAGCAGCGCTCCACAAACCGGGCGGCTGCTGTACCCAAGTATATTTCGCTAGATGGCAGCAGCGCTCCACCAACAGGGCCGGCTGCAGTACCCAAGTATATTTCGCTAGATGGCAGCAGCGCTCCACCAACCGGGCGGCTGCAGTACCCAATTACATTTCGCTAGATGGCAGCAGCGCTCCACCAAAAGGGCGGCTGCAGTACCCAAGTATATTTCGCTAGATGGCAGTAGAGCTCCACCAACAGGGCCGGCTGCAGTACCCAAGTATATTTCGCTAGATGGCAGCAGCGCTCCACCAACAGCGCCGGCTGCAGTACCCAAGTATACTTCGCTAGATGGCAGCAGCGCTCCACTAAAAGGGCGGCTGCAGTACCCAAATATATAGTACTGAGTCTAACCCTAACCCTAAGAGCCTGATTCTAACCCTCACCCTAAGAGCCTGAATCTAACCCTCACCCTAAGAGCCTGAGTCTAACCCTCACCCTAAGAGCCTGAGTCTAACCCTAACCCTAAGAGCCTGAGTCTAACCCTCACCCTAAGAGCCTGAGTCTAAACCTAACCCTAAGAGCCTAACCCTAACCCTAACCCTAAGAGTCTAACCCTAACCCTAACCCTAACCCTAAGAGTCTAACCCTAACCCTGAATATAACCCTAACCCTAAGAGTCTAACCCTCACCCTAACCCTAACCCTAAGAGTCTAACCCTAACCCTAACCCTAACCCTAAGAGTCTAACCCTAACCCTAAGAGTCTAACCCTAACCCTAACCCTAACCCTAACCCTAAGAGTCTAACCCTAACCCTAAGAGTCTAACCCTAACCCTAACCCTAACCCTAACCGTAAGAGTCTAACCCTAACCCTAAGAGTCTAACCCTAAGAGTCTAACCCTAAGAGTCTAACCCTAACCCTAACAGTCTAACCCTAACCCTAACCCTAAACCCGGCTGAAGTACCCAAGTATATTTCGCTAGATGGCAGCAGCGCTCCACAAACAGAGCCGGCTGCAGTACCCAAATATATTTCGCTAGATGGCAGCAGCGCTCCACCAACAGGGCCGGCTGCAGTACCCAAATATATTTCGCTAGATGGCAGCAGCGCTCCACCAACAGAGCCGGCTGCAGTACCCAAGTATATTTCGCTAGATGGCAGCAGCGCTCCACCAACAGGGCCGGCTGCAGTACCCAAGTATATTTCGCTAGATGGCAGCAGCGCTCCACCAACAGCGCCGGCTGCAGTACCCAAGTATATTTCGCTAGATGGCAGCAGCGCTCCACCAACAGGGCCGGCTGCAGTACCCAAATATATTTCGCTAGATGGCAGCAGCGCTCCACCAAAAGGGCGGCTGCAGTACCCAAGTATATTTCGCTAGATGGCAGCAGCGCTCCACCAACAGGGCCGGCTGCAGTACCCAAGTATATTTCGCTAGATGGCAGCAGCGCTCCACCAACCGGGCGGCTGCAGTACCCAAATATATTTCGCTAGATGGCAGCAGCGCTCCACCAACAGAGCCGGCTGCAGTACCCAAGTATATTTCGCTAGATGGCAGCAGCGCTCCACCAACCGGGCGGCTGCAGTACCCAAGTATATTTCGCTAGATGGCAGCAGCGCTCCACCAACCGGGCGGCTGCAGTACCCAAGTATATTTCGCTAGATGGCAGCAGCGCTACACCAAAAGGGCGGCTGCAGTACCCAATTACATTTCGCTAGATGGCAGCAGCGCTCCACCAACCGGGCCGGCTGCAGTACCCAAATATATTTCGCTAGATGGCAGCAAGCGCTCCACCAAAATAGCGGCTGCAGTACCCAAATATATTTCGCTAGATGGCAGCAGCGCTCCACCAAAAGGGCGGCTGCAGTACCCAAATATATTTCGCTAGATGGCAGCAGCGCTCCACCAACCGGGCGGCTGCAGTACCCAAGTATATTTCGCTAGATGGCAGCAGCGCTCCACCAACAGGGCCGGCTGCAGTACCCAAGTATATTTCGCTAGATGGCAGCAGCGCTCCACCAACCGGGCGGCTGCAGTACCCAAGTATATTTCGCTAGATGGCAGCAGCGCTCCACCAACAGGGCGGCTGCAGTACCCAATTACATTTCGCTAGATGGCAGCAGCGCTCCACCAACAGGGCCGGCTGCAGTACCCAAGTATATTTCGCTAGATGGCAGCAGAGCTCCACCAACAGAGCTGGCTGCAGTACCCAAATATATTTCGCTAGATGGCAGCAGCGCTCCACCAAAAGGGCGGCTGCAGTACCCAAATATATTTCGCTAGATGGCAGCAGCGCTCCACCAACAGCGCCGGCTGCAGTACCCAAGTATATTTCGCTAGATGGCAGCAGCGCTCCACCAAACGGGCGGCTGCAGTACCCAAGTATATTTCGCTAGATGGCAGCAGCGCTCCACCAACAGGGCCGGCTGCAGTACCCAAGTATATTTCGCTAGATGGCAGCAGCGCTCCACCAACCGGGCGGCTGCAGTACCCAAGTATATTTCGCTAGATGGCAGCAGCGCTCCACCAACAGGGCCGGCTGCAGTACCCAAGTATATTTCGCTAGATGGCAGCAGCGCTCCACCAACAGGGCGGCTGCAGTACCCAAGTATATTTCGCTAGATGGCAGCAGCGCTCCACCAACAGGGCGGCTGCAGTACCCAATTACATTTCGCTAGATGGCAGCAGCGCTCCACCAACAGGGCCGGCTGCAGTACCCAAGTATATTTCGCTAGATGGCAGCAGCGCTCCACCAACAGCGCCGGCTGCAGTACCCAAGTATATTTCGCTAGATGGCAGCAGCGCTCCACCAAAAGGGCGGCTGCAGTACACAAATATATAGTACTAAATCTGACCCTAACCCTAAGAGCCTGTGTCTAACCCTAACCCTAAGAGCCTGAGTCTAACCCTAACCGTAAGAGCCTGAGTCTAACCCTAACCCTAAGAGCCTGAGTCTAACCCTAACCCTAAGAGCCTAAGTCTAACCCTAACCCTAAGAGTCTAACCCTAACCCTAACCCTAACCCTAAGAGTCTAACCCTAACCCTAAGAGTCTAACCCTAACCCTAACCCTAACCCTAACCCTAAGAGTCTAACCCTAACCCTAAGAGTCTAACCCTAACCCTAACCCTAACCCTAACCCTAAGAGTCTAACCCTAACCCTAAGAGTCTAACCCTAACCCTAACCCTAACCCTAACCCTAACCCTAAGAGTCTAACCCTAACCCTAAGAGTCTAACCCTAACCCTAACCCTACCCCTAACCCTAAGAGTCTAACCCTAACCCTAAGAGTCTAACCCTAACCCTAACCCTAACCCTAACCCTAAGAGTCTAACCCTAACCCTAAGAGTCTAACCCTAACCCTAACCCTAACCCTAACCCTAAGCGTAAGAGTCTAACCCTAACCCTAAGAACCTGAGTCTAACCCTAACCCTAAGAGCCTGAGTCTAACCCTCACCCTAAGAGCCTGAGTCTAACCCTAACCCTAAGAGCCTGAGTCTAACCCTAACCCTAAGGGCCTGAGTCTAACCCTCACCCTAAGAGCCTGAGTCTAACCCTAACCCTAAGAGCCTGAGTCTAACCCAAACCCTAAGAGCCTGAATCTAACCCTCACCCTAAGAGCCTGAGTCTAACCCTAACCCTAAGAGCCTGAGTCTAACCCTAACCCTAAGAGCCTGAGTCTAACCCTCACCCTAAGAGCCTGAGTCTAACCCTAACCCTAAGAGCCTGAGTCTAACCCTAACCCTAAGAGCCTAAGTCTAACCCTTACCCTAAGAGTCTAACCCTAACCCTAACCCTAACCCTAAGAGTCTAACCCTAATCTGAATATAACCCTAACCCTAACAGTCTAACCCTCACCCTAACCCTAACCCTAAGTGTCTAACCCTAACCCTAACCCTAAGAGTCTAACCGTAACCCTAAGAGTCTAACCCTAACCCCAACACTAACCCTAAGAGTCTAACCCTAACCTTAAGAGTCTAACCCTAACCCTAACCCTAACCCTAACCCTAAGAGTCTAACCCTAACCCTAAGAGTCTAACCCTAACCCTAACCCTAACCCTAACCCTAAGAGTCTAACCCTAAGAGTCTAACCCTAACAGTCTAACCCTAACCCTAACAGTCCAACCCTAACCCTAACCCTAAACCCGGCTGAAGTACCCAAGTATATTTCGCTAGATGGCAGCAGCGCTCCACAAACAGAGCCGGCTGCAGTACCCAAATATATTTCGCTAGATGGCAGCAGCGCTCCACCAACAGCGCCGGCTGCAGTACCCAAATATATTTCGCTAGATGGCAGCAGCGCTCCACCAACAGAGCCGGCTGCAGTACCCAAGTATATTTCGCTAGATGGCAGCAGCGCTCCACCAACAGCGCCGGCTGCAGTACCCAAATATATTTCGCTAGATGGCAGCAGCGCTCCACCAACAGCGCCGGCTGCAGTACCCAAGTATATTTCGCTAGATGGCAGCAGCGCTCCACCAACCGGGCGGCTGCAGTACCCAAGTATATTTCGCTAGATGGCAGCAGCGCTCCACAAACCGGGCGGCTGCAGTACCCAAGTATATTTCGCTAGATGGCAGCAGCGCTACACCAACCGGGCGGCTGCAGTACCCAATTACATTTCGCTAGATGGCAGCAGCGCTCCATTAACAGCGCCGGCTGCAGTACCCAAATATATTTCGCTAGATGGCAGCAGCGCTCCACAAACCGGGCGGCTGCAGTACCCAAGTATATTTCGCTAGATGGCAGCAGCGCTCCACCAACCGGGCGGCTGCAGTACCCAATTACATTTCGCTAGATGGCAGCACCGCTCCACCAACCGGGCGGCTGCAGTACCCAATTACATTTCGCTAGATGGCAGCAGCGCTCCACCAAAAGGGCGGCTGCAGTACCCAAGTATATTTCGCTAGATGGCAGCAGAGCTCCACCAACAGCGCCGGCTGCAGTACCCAAATATATTTCGCTAGATGGCAGCAGCGCTCCACCAACAGGGCGGCTGCAGTACCCAATTACATTTCGCTAGATGGCAGCAGCGCTCCACCAACAGGGCCGGCTGCAGTACCCAAGTATATTTCGCTAGATGGCAGCAGCGCTCCACCAACAGCGCCGGCTGCAGTACCCAAGTATATTTCGCTAGATGGCAGCAGCGCTCCACCAAAAGGGCGGCTGCAGTACACAAATATATAGTACTAAATCTGACCCTAACCCTAAGAGCCTGTGTCTAACCCTAACGGTAAGAGCCTGAGTCTAACCCTAACCGTAAGAGCCTGAGTCTAACCCTAACCCTAAGAGCCTGAGTCTAACCCTAACCCTAAGAGCCTAAGTCGAACCCTAACCCTAAGAGTCTAACCCTAACCCTAACCCTAACCCTAACCCTAAGAGTCTAACCCTAACCCTAAGAGTCTAACCCTAACCCTAACCCTAACCCTAACCCTAAGAGTCTAACCCTAACCCTAAGAGTCTAACCCTAACCCTAACCCTAACCCTAACCCTAAGAGTCTAACCCTAACCCTAAGAGTCTAACCCTAACCCTAACCCTAACCCTAACCCTAAGAGTCTAACCCTAACCCTAAGAGTCTAACCCTAACCCTAACCCTAACCCTAACCCTAACCCTAAGAGTCTAACCCTAACCCTAAGAGTCTAACCCTAACCCTAACCCTAACCCTAACCCTAAGAGTCTAACCCTAACCCTAAGAGTCTAACCCTAACCCTAACCCTAACCCTAACCCTAAGAGTCTAACCCTAACCCTAAGAGTCTAACCCTAACCCTAACCCTAACCCTAACCCTAACCCTAAGAGTCTAACCCTAACCCTAAGAGTCTAACCCTAACCCTAACCCTAACCCTAACCCTAAGAGTCTAACCCTAACCCTAAGAGTCTAACCCTAACCCTAACCCTAACCCTAACCCTAAGAGTCTAACCCTAACCCTAAGAGTCTAACCCTAACCCTAACCCTAACCCTAACCCTAAGCGTAAGAGTCTAACCCTAACCCTAAGAACCTGAGTCTAACCCTAACCCTAAGAGCCTGAGTCTAACCCTCACCCTAAGAGCCTGAGTCTAACCCTAACCCTAAGAGCCTGAGTCTAACCCTAACCCTAAGGGCCTGAGTCTAACCCTCACCCTAAGAGCCTGAGTCTAACCCTAACCCTAAGAGCCTGAGTCTAACCCAAACCCTAAGAGCCTGAATCTAACCCTCACCCTAAGAGCCTGAGTCTAACCCTAACCCTAAGAGCCTGAGTCTAACCCTAACCCTAAGAGCCTGAGTCTAACCCTCACCCTAAGAGCCTGAGTCTAACCCTAACCCTAAGAGCCTGAGTCTAACCCTAATCCTAAGAGCCTAAGTCTAACCCTTACCCTAAGAGTCTAACCCTAACCCTAACCCTAACCCTAAGAGTCTAACCCTAATCTGAATATAACCCTAACCCTAACAGTCTAACCCTCACCCTAACCCTAACCCTAAGTGTCTAACCCTAACCCTAACCCTAAGAGTCTAACCGTAACCCTAAGAGTCTAACCCTAACCCCAACACTAACCCTAAGAGTCTAACCCTAACCTTAAGAGTCTAACCCTAACCCTAACCCTAACCCTAACCCTAAGAGTCTAACCCTAACCCTAAGAGTCTAACCCTAACCCTAACCCTAACCCTAACCCTAAGAGTCTAACCCTAACAGTCTAACCCTAACAGTCTAACCCTAACCCTAACAGTCCAACCCTAACCCTAACCCTAAACCCGGCTGAAGTACCCAAGTATATTTCGCTAGATGGCAGCAGCGCTCCACAAACAGAGCCGGCTGCAGTACCCAAATATATTTCGCTAGATGGCAGCAGCGCTCCACCAACAGCGCCGGCTGCAGTACCCAAATATATTTCGCTAGATGGCAGCAGCGCTCCACCAACAGAGCCGGCTGCAGTACCCAAGTATATTTCGCTAGATGGCAGCAGCGCTCCACCAACAGCGCCGGCTGCAGTACCCAAATATATTTCGCTAGATGGCAGCAGCGCTCCACCAACAGCGCCGGCTGCAGTACCCAAGTATATTTCGCTAGATGGCAGCAGCGCTCCACCAACCGGGCGGCTGCAGTACCCAAGTATATTTCGCTAGATGGCAGCAGCGCTCCACAAACCGGGCGGCTGCAGTACCCAAGTATATTTCGCTAGATGGCAGCAGCGCTACACCAACCGGGCGGCTGCAGTACCCAATTACATTTCGCTAGATGGCAGCAGCGCTCCATTAACAGCGCCGGCTGCAGTACCCAAATATATTTCGCTAGATGGCAGCAGCGCTCCACAAACCGGGCGGCTGCAGTACCCAAGTATATTTCGCTAGATGGCAGCAGCGCTCCACCAACCGGGCGGCTGCAGTACCCAATTACATTTCGCTAGATGGCAGCACCGCTCCACCAACCGGGCGGCTGCAGTACCCAATTACATTTCGCTAGATGGCAGCAGCGCTCCACCAAAAGGGCGGCTGCAGTACCCAAGTATATTTCGCTAGATGGCAGCAGAGCTCCACCAACAGCGCCGGCTGCAGTACCCAAATATATTTCGCTAGATGGCAGCAGCGCTCCACCAACAGGGCGGCTGCAGTACCCAATTACATTTCGCTAGATGGCAGCAGCGCTCCACCAACAGGGCCGGCTGCAGTACCCAAGTATATTTCGCTAGATGGCAGCAGCGCTCCACCAACAGCGCCGGCTGCAGTACCCAAGTATATTTCGCTAGATGGCAGCAGCGCTCCACCAAAAGGGCGGCTGCAGTACACAAATATATAGTACTAAATCTGACCCTAACCCTAAGAGCCTGTGTCTAACCCTAACGGTAAGAGCCTGAGTCTAACCCTAACCGTAAGAGCCTGAGTCTAACCCTAACCCTAAGAGCCTGAGTCTAACCCTAACCCTAAGAGCCTAAGTCGAACCCTAACCCTAAGAGTCTAACCCTAACCCTAACCCTAACCCTAACCCTAAGAGTCTAACCCTAACCCTAAGAGTCTAACCCTAACCCTAACCCTAACCCTAACCCTAAGAGTCTAACCCTAACCCTAAGAGTCTAACCCTAACCCTAACCCTAACCCTAACCCTAAGAGTCTAACCCTAACCCTAAGAGTCTAACCCTAACCCTAACCCTAACCCTAACCCTAAGAGTCTAACCCTAACCCTAAGAGTCTAACCCTAACCCTAACCCTAACCCTAACCCTAACCCTAAGAGTCTAACCCTAACCCTAAGAGTCTAACCCTAACCCTAACCCTAACCCTAACCCTAAGAGTCTAACCCTAACCCTAAGAGTCTAACCCTAACCCTAACCCTAACCCTAACCCTAAGCGTAAGAGTCTAACCCTAACCCTAAGAACCTGAGTCTAACCCTAACCCTAAGAGCCTGAGTCTAACCCTCACCCTAAGAGCCTGAGTCTAACCCTAACCCTAAGAGCCTGAGTCTAACCCTAACCCTAAGGGCCTGAGTCTAACCCTAACCCGAAGAGCCTGAGTCTAACCCTAACCCTAAGAGCCTGAGTCTAACCCAAACCCTAAGAGCCTGAATCTAACCCTCACCCTAAGAGCCTGAGTCTAACCCTAACCCTAAGAGCCTGAGTCTAACCCTAACCCTAAGAGCCTGAGTCTAACCCTCACCCTAAGAGCCTGAGTCTAACCCTAACCCTAAGAGCCTGAGTCTAACCCTAACCCTAAGAGCCTAAGTATAACCCTTACCCTAAGAGTCTAACCCTAACCCTAACCCTAACCCTAAGAGTCTAACCCTAATCTGAATATAACCCTAACCCTAACAGTCTAACCCTCACCCTAACCCTAACCCTAAGTGTCTAACCCTAACCCTAACCCTAAGAGTCTAACCCTAACCCTAAGAGTCTAACCCTAACCCCAACCCTAACCCTAAGAGTCTAACCCTAACCTTAAGAGTCTAACCCTAACCCTAACCCTAACCCTAACCCTAACCCTAACCCTAACCCTAACCCTAACCCTAACCCTAACCCTAAGAGCCTAACCCTAACCCTAACCCTAAGAGTCTAACCCTAACCCTAACCCTAACCCTAAGAGTCTAACCCTAACCCTGAATATAACCCTAACCCTAAGAGTCTAACCCTCACCCTAACCCTAACCCTAAGAGTCTAACCCTAACCCTAAGAGTCTAACCCTAACCCTAACCCTAACCCTAACCCTAAGAGTCTAACCCTAACCCTAAGAGTCTAACCCTAACCCTAACCCTAACCCTAACCCTAAGAGTCTAACCCTAACCCTAAGAGTCTAACCCTAACCCTAACCCTAACCCTAACCGTAAGAGTCTAACCCTAACCCTAAGAGTCTAACCCTAAGAGTCTAACCCTAAGAGTCTAACCCTAACCCTAACAGTCTAACCCTAACCCTAACCCTAAACCCGGCTGAAGTACCCAAGTATATTTCGCTAGATGGCAGCAGCGCTCCACCAACAGGGCCGGCTGCAGTACCCAAATATATTTCGCTAGATGGCAGCAGCGCTCCACCAACAGAGCCGGCTGCAGTACCCAAGTATATTTCGCTAGATGGCAGCAGCGCTCCACCAACCGGGCGGCTGCAGTACCCAAGTATATTTCGCTAGATGGCAGCAGCGCTCCACCAACAGGGCCGGCTGCAGTACCCAAGTATATTTCGCTAGATGGCAGCAGCGCTCCACCAACCGGGCGGCTGCAGTACCCAAATATATTTCGCTAGATGGCAGCAGCGCTCCACCAACAGAGCCGGCTGCAGTACCCAAGTATATTTCGCTAGATGGCAGCAGCGCTCCACCAACCGGGCGGCTGCAGTACCCAAGTATATTTCGCTAGATGGCAGCAGCGCTCCACCAACCGGGCGGCTGCAGTACCCAAGTATATTTCGCTAGATGGCAGCAGCGCTCCACCAAAAGGGCGGCTGCAGTACCCAATTACATTTCGCTAGATGGCAGCAGCGCTCCACCAACCGGGCCGGCTGCAGTACCCAAATATATTTCGCTAGATGGCAGCAGCGCTCCACCAACAGGGCGGCTGCAGTACCCAATTACATTTCGCTAGATGGCAGCAGCGCTCCACCAACAGGGCCGGCTGCAGTACCCAAGTATATTTCGCTAGATGGCAGCAGCGCTCCACCAACAGCGCCGGCTGCAGTACCCAAGTATATTTCGCTAGATGGCAGCAGCGCTCCACCAAAAGGGCGGCTGCAGTACACAAATATATAGTACTAAATCTGACCCTAACCCTAAGAGCCTGTGTCTAACCCTAACCCTAAGAGCCTGAGTCTAACCCTAACCGTAAGAGCCTGAGTCTAACCCTAACCCTAAGAGCCTGAGTCTAACCCTAACCCTAAGAGCCTAAGTCTAACCCTAACCCTAAGAGTCTAACCCTAACCCTAACCCTAAGAGTCTAACCCTAACCCTAAGAGCCTGAGTCTAACCCTAACCCTAAGAGCCTGAGTCTAACCCTCACCCTAAGAGCCTGAGTCTAACCCTAACCCTAAGAGCCTGAGTCTAACCCTAACCCTAAGAGCCTAAGTCTAACCCTTACCCTAAGAGTCTAACCCTAACCCTAACCCTAACCCTAAGAGTCTAACCCTAACCCTGAATATAACCCTAACCCTAACAGTCTAACCCTCACCCTAACCCTAACCCTAAGTGTCTAACCCTAACCCTAACCCTAACCCTAACCCTAAGAGTCTAACCCTAACCCTAAGAGTCTAACCCTAACCCCAACCCTAACCCTAAGAGTCTAACCCTAACCTTAAGAGTCTAACCCTAACCCTAACTCTAACCCTAAGAGTCTAACCGTAACCCTAACCCTAACCCTAAGAGTCTAACCCTAACCTAACCCTAACCCTACCCTAAGAGTCTAACCCTAACCCTAACCCTAACCCTAAGAGTCTAACCCTAACCCTAAGAATCTAACCCTAACCCTAACCCTAACCCTAACCCTAAGAGTCTAACCCTAACCCTAAGAGTCTAACCCTAACCCTAACCCTAACCCTAACCCTAAGAGTCTAACCCTAACCCTAAGAGTCTAACCCTAACCCTAACCCTAACCCTAACCCTAAGAGTCTAACCCTAACCCTAAGAGTCTAACCCTAACCCTAACCCTAACCCTAAGAGTCTAACCCTAAGAGTCTAACCCTAACAGTCTAACCCTAACCCTAACAGTCTAACCCTAACCCTAACCCTAAACCCGGCTGAAGTACCCAAGTATATTTCGCTAGATGGCAGCAGCGCTCCACAAACAGAGCCGGCTGCAGTACCCAAATATATTTCGCTAGATGGCAGCAGCGCTCCACCAACAGGGCCGGCTGCAGTACCCAAATATATTTCGCTAGATGGCAGCAGCGCTCCACCAACAGAGCCGGCTGCAGTACCCAAGTATATTTCGCTAGATGGCAGCAGCGCTCCACCAACAGGGCCGGCTGCAGTACCCAAGTATATTTCGCTAGATGGCAGCAGCGCTCCACCAACAGCGCCGGCTGCAGTACCCAAGTATATTTCGCTAGATGGCAGCAGCGCTCCACCAACAGGGCCGGCTGCAGTACCCAAATATATTTCGCTAGATGGCAGCAGCGCTCCACCAACCGGGCGGCTGCAGTACCCAAGTATATTTCGCTAGATGGCAGCAGCGCTCCACCAACAGGGCCGGCTGCAGTACCCAAATATATTTCGCTAGATGGCAGCAGCGCTCCACCAACAGAGCCGGCTGCAGTACCCAAGTATATTTCGCTAGATGGCAGCAGCGCTCCACCAAAAGGGCGGCTGCAGTACCCAAGTATATTTCGCTAGATGGCAGCAGCGCTCCACCAACCGGGCGGCTGCAGTACCCAATTACATTTCGCTAGATGGCAGCAGCGCTCCACCAACCGGGCGGCTGCAGTACCCAAGTATATTTCGCTAGATGGCAGCAGAGCTCCACCAACAGAGCTGGCTGCAGTACCCAAATATATTTCGCTAGATGGCAGCAGCGCTCCACCAAAAGGGCGGCTGCAGTACCCAAATATATTTCGCTAGATGGCAGCAGCGCTCCACAAACAGGGCCGGCTGCAGTACCCAAATATATTTCGCTAGATGGCAGCAGCGCTCCACCAACAGCGCCGGCTGCAGTACCCAAGTATATTTCGCTAGATGGCAGCAGCGCTCCACCAAAAGGGCGGCTGCAGTACACAAATATATAGTACTAAATCTGACCCTAACCCTAAGAGCCTGTGTCTAACCCTAACCCTAAGAGCCTGAGTCTAACCCTAACCGTAAGAGCCTGAGTCTAACCCTAACCCTAAGAGCCTGAGTCTAACCCTAACCCTAAGAGCCTAAGTCTAACCCTAACCCTAAGAGTCTAACCCTAACCCTAAGAGTGTAACCCTAACCCTAACCCTAACCCTAACCCTAAGAGTCTAACCCTAACCCTAACCCTAACCCTAAGAGTCTAACCCTAACCCTAAGAGTCTAACCCTAACCCTAACCTTAACCCTAACCCTAAGAGTCTAACCCTAACCCTAAGAGTCTAACCCTAACCCTAACCCTAACCCTAACCCTAAGCGTAAGAGTCTAACCCTAACCCTAAGAGCCTGAGTCTAACCCTAACCCTAAGAGCCTGAGTCTAACCCTCACCCTAAGAGCCTGAGTCTAACCCTAACCCTAAGAGCCTGAGTCTAACCCTAACCCTAAGAGCCTAGGTCTAACCCTTACCCTAAGAGTCTAACCCTAACCCTAACCCTAACCCTAAGAGTCTAACCCTAACCCTGAATATAACCCTAAACCTAACAGTCTAACCCTCACCCTAACCCTAACCCTAAGTGTCTAACCCTAACCCTAACCCTAACCCTAACCCTAAGAGTCTAACCCTAACCCTAAGAGTCTAACCCTAACCCCAACCCTAACCCTAAGAGTCTAACCCTAACCTTAAGAGTCTAACCCTAACCCTAACTCTAACCCTAAGAGTCTAACCGTAACCCTAACCCTAACCCTAAGAGTCTAACCCTAACCTAACCCTAACCCTACCCTAAGAGTCTAACCCTAACCCTAACCCTAACCCTAAGAGTCTAACCCTAACCCTAAGAATCTAACCCTAACCCTAACCCTAACCCTAACCCTAAGAGTCTAACCCTAACCCTAAGAGTCTAACCCTAACCCTAACCCTAACCCTAACCCTAAGAGTCTAACCCTAACCCTAAGAGTCTAACCCTAACCCTAACCCTAACCCTAACCCTAACCCTAAGAGTCTAACCCTAAGAGTCTAACCCTAACAGTCTAAACCTAACCCTAACAGTCTAACCCTAACCCTAACCCTAAACCCGGCTGAAGTACCCAAGTATATTTCGCTAGATGGCAGCAGCGCTCCACCAACAGAGCCGGCTGCAGTACCCAAATATATTTCGCTAGATGGCAGCAGCGCTCCACCAACAGCGCCGGCTGCAGTACCCAAATATATTTCGCTAGATGGCAGCAGCGCTCCACCAACCGGGCGGCTGCAGTACCCAAGTATATTTCGCTAGATGGCAGCAGCGCTCCACCAACAGCGCCGGCTGCAGTACCCAAATATATTTCGCTAGATGGCAGCAGCGCTCCACCAACAGCGCCGGCTGCAGTACCCAAGTATATTTCGCTAGATGGCAGCAGCGCTCCACCAACCGGGCGGCTGCAGTACCCAAGTATATTTCGCTAGATGGCAGCAGCGCTCCACCAACAGGGCCGGCTGCAGTACCCAAGTATATTTCGCTAGATGGCAGCAGCGCTCCACCAACCGGGCGGCTGCAGTACCCAAGTATATTTCGCTAGATGGCAGCAGCGCTACACCAAAAGGGCGGCTGCAGTACCCAATTACATTTCGCTAGATGGCAGCAGCGCTCCACCAACCGGGCCGGCTGCAGTACCCAAATATATTTCGCTAGATGGCAGCAGCGCTCCACAAACCGGGCGGCTGCAGTACCCAAGTATATTTCGCTAGATGGCAGCAGCGCTCCACCAACAGGGCCGGCTGCAGTACCCAAGTATATTTCGCTAGATGGCAGCAGCGCTCCACCAACCGGGCGGCTGCAGTACCCAATTACATTTCGCTAGATGGCAGCAGCGCTCCACCAAAAGGGCGGCTGCAGTACCCAAGTATATTTCGCTAGATGGCAGTAGAGCTCCACCAACAGGGCCGGCTGCAGTACCCAAATATATTTCGCTAGATGGCAGCAGCGCTCCACCAACAGCGCCGGCTGCAGTACCCAAGTATACTTCGCTAGATGGCAGCAGCGCTCCACTAAAAGGGCGGCTGCAGTACCCAAATATATAGTACTGAGTCTAACCCTAACCCTAAGAGCCTGAGTCTAACCCTCACCCTAAGAGCCTGAATCTAACCCTCACCCTAAGAGCCTGAGTCTAACCCTCACCCTAAGAGCCTGAGTCTAACCCTAACCCTAAGAGCCTGAGTCTAACCCTCACCCTAAGAGCCTGAGTCTAACCCTAACCCTAAGAGCCTAACCCTAACCCTAACCCTAAGAGTCTAACCCTAACCCTAACCCTAACCCTAAGAGTCTAACCCTAACCCTGAATATAACCCTAACCCTAAGAGTCTAACCCTCACCCTAACCCTAACCCTAAGAGTCTAACCCTAACCCTAACCCTAACCCTAAGAGTCTAACCCTAACCCTAAGAGTCTAACCCTAACCCTAACCCTAACCCTAAGAGTCTAACCCTAACCCTAAGAGTCTAACCCTAACCCTAACCCTAACCCTAAGAGTCTAACCCTAACCCTAAGAGTCTAACCCTAACCCTAAGAGTCTAACCCTAACCCTAACCCTAAGAGTCTAACCCTAACCCTAAGAGTCTAACCCTAACCCTAACCCTAACCCTAACCGTAAGAGTCTAACCCTAACCCTAAGAGTCTAACCCTAAGAGTCTAACCCTAAGAGTCTAACCCTAACCCTAAGAGTCTAACCCTAACCCTAACCCTAAACCCGGCTGAAGTACCCAAGTATATTTCGCTAGATGGCAGCAGCGCTCCACAAACAGAGCCGGCTGCAGTACCCAAATATATTTCGCTAGATGGCAGCAGCGCTCCACCAACAGGGCCGGCTGCAGTACCCAAATATATTTCGCTAGATGGCAGCAGCGCTCCACCAACAGAGCCGGCTGCAGTACCCAAGTATATTTCGCTAGATGGCAGCAGCGCTCCACCAACAGGGCCGGCTGCAGTACCCAAGTATATTTCGCTAGATGGCAGCAGCGCTCCACCAACAGGGCCGGCTGCAGTACCCAAGTATATTTCGCTAGATGGCAGCAGCGCTCCACCAACAGGGCCGGCTGCAGTACCCAAATATATTTCGCTAGATGGCAGCAGCGCTCCACCAACCGGGCGGCTGCAGTACCCAAGTATATTTCGCTAGATGGCAGCAGCGCTCCACCAACAGGGCCGGCTGCAGTACCCAAGTATATTTCGCTAGATGGCAGCAGCGCTCCACCAACCGGGCGGCTGCAGTACCCAAATATATTTCGCTAGATGGCAGCAGCGCTCCACCAACAGAGCCGGCTGCAGTACCCAAGTATATTTCGCTAGATGGCAGCAGCGCTCCACCAACAGAGCCGGCTGCAGTACCCAATTACATTTCGCTAGATGGCAGCAGCGCTCCACCAACCGGGCGGCTGCAGTACCCAATTACATTTCGCTAGATGGCAGCAGCGCTCCACCAACAGGGCCGGCTGCAGTACCCAAGTATATTTCGCTAGATGGCAGCAGAGCTCCACCAACAGAGCTGGCTGCAGTACCCAAATATATTTCGCTAGATGGCAGCAGCGCTCCACCAAAAGGGCGGCTGCAGTACCCAAATATATTTCGCTAGATGGCAGCAGCGCTCCACAAACAGGGCCGGCTGCAGTACCCAAATATATTTCGCTAGATGGCAGCAGCGCTCCACCAACAGGGCCGGCTGCAGTACCCAAGTATATTTCGCTAGATGGCAGCAGCGCTCCACCAAAAGGGCGGCTGCAGTACACAAATATATAGTACTAAATCTGACCCTAACCCTAAGAGCCTGTGTCTAACCCTAACCCTAAGAGCCTGAGTCTAACCCTAACCGTAAGAGCCTGAGTCTAACCCTAACCCTAAGAGCCTGAGTCTAACCCTAACCCTAAGAGCCTAAGTCTAACCCTAACCCTAAGAGTCTAACCCTAACCCTAACCCTAAGAGTGTAACCCTAACCCTAACCCTAACCCTAACCCTAAGAGTCTAACCCTAACCCTAACCCTAACCCTAAGAGTCTAACCCTAACCCTAACCCTAATCCTAAGAGTCTAACCCTAACCCTAAGAGTCTAACCCTAACCCTAACCCTAACCCTAACCCTAAGAGTCTAACCCTAACCCTAAGAGTCTAACCCTAACCCTAACCCTAAGAGTCTAACCCTAACCCTAAGAGTCTAACCCTAACCCTGAATATAACCCTAACCCTAAGAGTCTAACCCTCACCCTAACCCTAACCCTAAGTGTCTAACCCTAACCCTAACCCTAACTCTAACCCTAAGAGTCTAACCCTAACCCTAAGAGTCTAACCCTAACCCCAACCCTAACCCTAAGAGTCTAACCCTAACCCTAAGAGTCTAACCCTAACCCTAACTCTAACCCTAAGAGTCTAACCGTAACCCTAACCCTAACCCTAAGAGTCTAACCCTAACCCTAACCCTAACCCTAAGAGTCTAACCCTAACCCTAAGAGTCTAACCCTAACCCTAACCCTAACCCTAAGAGTCTAACCCTAACCCTTAGAGTCTAACCTTAACCCTAACCCTAACCCTATCCCTAAGAGTCTAAACCTAACCCTAACCCTAACCCTAACCCTAAGAGTCTAACCCTAACCCTAAGAGTCTAACCCTAACTCTAACCCTAACCCTAACCCTAAGAGTCTAACCCTAACCCTAACCGTAAGAGTCTAACCCTAACCCTAAGAGTCTAACCCTAAGAGTCTAACCCTAAAAGTCTAACCATAACCCTAACAGTCTAACCCTAACCCTAACCCTAAACCCGGCTGAAGTACCCAAGTATATTTCGCTAGATGGCAGCAGCGCTCCACCAACAGGGCCGGCTGCAGTACCCAAATATATTTCGCTAGATGGCAGCAGCGCTCCACCAACCGGGCGGCTGCAGTACCCAAGTATATTTCGCTAGATGGCAGCAGCGCTCCACCAACAGGGCCGGCTGCAGTACCCAAGTATATTTCGCTAGATGGCAGCAGCGCTCCACCAACCGGGCGGCTGCAGTACCCAATTACATTTCGCTAGATGGCAGCAGCGCTCCACAAACCGGGCGGCTGCAGTACCCAAGTATATTTCGCTAGATGGCAGCAGCGCTCCACCAACAGGGCCGGCTGCAGTACCCAAGTATATTTCGCTAGATGGCAGCAGCGCTCCACCAACCGGGCGGCTGCAGTACCCAATTACATTTCGCTAGATGGCAGCAGCGCTCCACCAAAAGGGCGGCTGCAGTACCCAAGTATATTTCGCTAGATGGCAGCAGAGCTCCACCAACAGGGCCGGCTGCAGTACCCAAATATATTTCGCTAGATGGCAGCAGCGCTCCACCAACAGCGCCGGCTGCAGTACCCAAGTATACTTCGCTAGATGGCAGCAGCGCTCCACCAACCGGGCGGCTGCAGTACCCAAATATATAGTACTGAGTCTAACCCTAACCCTAAGAGCCTGAGTCTAACCCTCACCCTAAGAGCCTGAGTCTAACCCTAACCCTAAGAGCCTGAGTCTAACCCTCACCCTAAGAGCCTGAGTCTAACCCTCACCCTAAGAGCCTGAGTCTAACCCTAACCCTAAGAGCCTGAGTCTAACCCTCACCCTAAGAGCCTGAGTCTAACCCTAACCCTAAGAGCCTAAGTCTAACCCTAACCCTAAGAGTCTAACCCTAACCCTAAGAGTCTAACCCTAACCCTGAATATAACCCTAACCCTAAGAGTCTAACCCTCACCCTAACCCTAACCCTAAGAGTCTAACCCTAACCCTAACCCTAACCCTAAGAGTCTAACCCTAACCCTAAGAGTCTAACCCTAACCCTAACCCTAACCCTAACCCTAAGAGTCTAACCCTAACCCTAAGAGTCTAACCCTAACCCTAACCCTAACCCTAACCCTAAGAGTCTAACCCTAACCCTAAGAGTCTAACCCTAAGAGTCTAACCCTAAGAGTCTAACCCTAACCCTAACAGTCTAACCCTAACCCTAACCCTAAACCCGGCTGAAGTACCCAAGTATATTTCGCTAGATGGCAGCAGCGCTCCACCAACAGGGCCGGCTGCAGTACCCAAATATATTTCGCTAGATGGCAGCAGCGCTCCACCAACAGAGCCGGCTGCAGTACCCAAGTATATTTCGCTAGATGGCAGCAGCGCTCCACCAACAGGGCCGGCTGCAGTACCCAAGTATATTTCGCTAGATGGCAGCAGCGCTCCACCAACCGGGCGGCTGCAGTACCCAAGTATATTTCGCTAGATGGCAGCAGCGCTCCACCAACAGGGCCGGCTGCAGTACCCAAATATATTTCGCTAGATGGCAGCAGCGCTCCACCAACCGGGCGGCTGCAGTACCCAAGTATATTTCGCTAGATGGCAGCAGCGCTCCACCAACAGGGCCGGCTGCAGTACCCAAGTATATTTCGCTAGATGGCAGCAGCGCTCCACCAACCGGGCGGCTGCAGTACCCAAATATATTTCGCTAGATGGCAGCAGCGCTCCACCAACAGAGCCGGCTGCAGTACCCAAGTATATTTCGCTAGATGGCAGCAGCGCTCCACCAACCGGGCGGCTGCAGTACCCAAGTATATTTCGCTAGATGGCAGCAGCGCTCCACCAACCGGGCGGCTGCAGTACCCAAGTATATTTCGCTAGATGGCAGCAGCGCTACACCAAAAGGGCGGCTGCAGTACCCAATTACATTTCGCTAGATGGCAGCAGCGCTCCACCAACCGGGCCGGCTGCAGTACCCAAATATATTTCGCTAGATGGCAGCAGCGCTCCACCAACAGGGCGGCTGCAGTACCCAATTACATTTCGCTAGATGGCAGCAGCGCTCCACCAACAGGGCCGGCTGCAGTACCCAAGTATATTTCGCTAGATGGCAGCAGCGCTCCACCAACAGCGGTGGCTGCAGTACCCAAGTATATTTCGCTAGATGGCAGCAGCGCTCCACCAAAAGGGCGGCTGCAGTACACAAATATATAGTACTAAATCTGACCCTAACCCTAAGAGCCTGTGTCTAACCCTAACCCTAAGAGCCTGAGTCTAACCCTAACCCTAAGAGCCTGAGTCTAACCCTAACCCTAAGAGCCTGAGTCTAACCCTAACCCTAAGAGCCTAAGTCTAACCCTAACCCTAAGAGTCTAACCCTAACCCTAACCCTAACCCTAAGAGTGTAACCCTAACCCTAACCCTAACCCTAACCCTAACCCTAAGAGTCTAACCCTAACCCTAACCCTAACCCTAAGAGTCTAACCCTAACCCTAAGAGTCTAACCCTAACCCTAACCTTAACCCTAACCCTAAGAGTCTAACCCTAACCCTAAGAGTCTAACCCTAACCCTAACCCTAACCCTAAGAGTCTAACCCTAACCCTAAGAGTCTAACCCTAACCCTAACCCTAACCCTAACCCTAAGCGTAAGAGTCTAACCCTAACCCTAAGAGCCTGAGTCTAACCCTAACCCTAAGAGCCTGAGTCTAACCCTCACCCTAAGAGCCTGAGTCTAACCCTAACCCTAAGAGCCTGAGTCTAACCCTAAGAGCCTAAGTCTAACCCTTACCCTAAGAGTCTAACCCTAACCCTAACCCTAACCCTAAGAGTCTAACCCTCACCCTGAATATAACCCTAACCCTAACAGTCTAACCCTCACCCTAACCCTAACCCTAAGTGTCTAACCCTAACCCTAACCCTAACCCTAAGAGTCTAACCCTAACCTTAAGAGTCTAACCCTAACCCTAACTCTAACCCTAAGAGTCTAACCGTAACCCTAACCCTAACCCTAAGAGTCTAACCCTAACCCTAAGAGTCTAACCCTAACCCCAACCCTAACCCTAAGAGTCTAACCCTAACCTTAAGAGTCTAACCCTAACCCTAACTCTAACCCTAAGAGTCTAACCGTAACCCTAACCCTAACCCTAAGAGTCTAACCCTAACCTAACCCTAACCCTACCCTAAGAGTCTAACCCTAACCCTAACCCTAACCCTAAGAGTCTAACCCTAACCCTAAGAATCTAACCCTAACCCTAACCCTAACCCTAACCCTAAGAGTCTAACCCTAACCCTAAGAGTCTAACCCTAACCCTAACCCTAACCCTAACCCTAAGAGTCTAACCCTAACCCTAAGATTCTAACCCTAACCCTAACCCTAACCCTAACCCTAAGAGTCTAACCCTAACCCTAAGAGTCTAACCCTAACCCTAACCCTAACCCTAACCCTAACCCTAAGAGTCTAACCCTAAGAGTCTAACCCTAACAGTCTAAACCTAACCCTAACAGTCTAACCCTAACCCTAACCCTAAACCCGGCTGAAGTACCCAAGTATATTTCGCTAGATGGCAGCAGCGCTCCACCAACAGAGCCGGCTGCAGTACCCAAATATATTTCGCTAGATGGCAGCAGCGCTCCACCAACAGCGCCGGCTGCAGTACCCAAATATATTTCGCTAGATGGCAGCAGCGCTCCACCAACCGGGCGGCTGCAGTACCCAAGTATATTTCGCTAGATGGCAGCAGCGCTCCACCAACAGCGCCGGCTGCAGTACCCAAATATATTTCGCTAGATGGCAGCAGCGCTCCACCAACAGCGCCGGCTGCAGTACCCAAGTATATTTCGCTAGATGGCAGCAGCGCTCCACCAACCGGGCGGCTGCAGTACCCAAGTATATTTCGCTAGATGGCAGCAGCGCTCCACCAACAGGGCCGGCTGCACTACCCAAGTATATTTCGCTAGATGGCAGCAGCGCTCCACCAACCGGGCGGCTGCAGTACCCAAGTATATTTCGCTAGATGGCAGCAGCGCTACACCAAAAGGGCGGCTGCAGTACCCAATTACATTTCGCTAGATGGCAGCAGCGCTCCACCAACCGGGCCGGCTGCAGTACCCAAATATATTTCGCTAGATGGCAGCAGCGCTCCACAAACCGGGCGGCTGCAGTACCCAAGTATATTTCGCTAGATGGCAGCAGCGCTCCACCAACAGGGCCGGCTGCAGTACCCAAGTATATTTCGCTAGATGGCAGCAGCGCTCCACCAAAAGGGCGGCTGCAGTACCCAAGTATATTTCGCTAGATGGCAGTAGAGCTCCACCAACAGGGCCGGCTGCAGTACCCAAATATATTTCGCTAGATGGCAGCAGCGCTCCACCAACAGCGCCGGCTGCAGTACCCAAGTATACTTCGCTAGATGGCAGCAGCGCTCCACTAAAAGGGCGGCTGCAGTACCCAAATATATAGTACTGAGTCTAACCCTAACCCTAAGAGCCTGAGTCTAACCCTCACCCTAAGAGCCTGAATCTAACCCTCACCCTAAGAGCCTGAGTCTAACCCTCACCCTAAGAGCCTGAGTCTAACCCTAACCCTAAGAGCCTGACTCTAACCCTCACCCTAAGAGCCTGAGTCTAACCCTAACCCTAAGAGCCTAACCCTAACCCTAACCCTAAGAGTCTAACCCTAACCCTAACCCTAACCCTAAGAGTCTAACCCTAACCCTGAATATAACCCTAACCCTAAGAGTCTAACCCTCACCCTAACCCTAACCCTAAGAGTCTAACCCTAACCCTAACCCTAACCCTAAGAGTCTAACCCTAACCCTAAGAGTCTAACCCTAACCCTAACCCTAACCCTAAGAGTCTAACCCTAACCCTAACAGTCTAACCCTAACCCTAACCCTAAACCCGGCTGAAGTACCCAAGTATATTTCGCTAGATGGCAGCAGCGCTCCACAAACAGAGCCGGCTGCAGTACCCAAATATATTTCGCTAGATGGCAGCAGCGCTCCACCAACAGGGCCGGCTGCAGTACCCAAGTATATTTCGCTAGATGGCAGCAGCGCTCCACCAACCGGGCGGCTGCAGTACCCAAATATATTTCGCTAGATGGCAGCAGCGCTCCACCAACAGAGCCGGCTGCAGTACCCAAGTATATTTCGCTAGATGGCAGCAGCGCTCCACCAACCGGGCGGCTGCAGTACCCAAGTATATTTCGCTAGATGGCAGCAGCGCTACACCAAAAGGGCGGCTGCAGTACCCAATTACATTTCGCTAGATGGCAGCAGCGCTCCACCAACCGGGCCGGCTGCAGTACCCAAATATATTTCGCTAGATGGCAGCAGCGCTCCACCAACAGGGCGGCTGCAGTACCCAATTACATTTCGCTAGATGGCAGCAGCGCTCCACCAACAGGGCCGGCTGCAGTACCCAAGTATATTTCGCTAGATGGCAGCAGCGCTCCACCAACAGCGCCGGCTGCAGTACCCAAGTATATTTCGCTAGATGGCAGCAGCGCTCCACCAAAAGGGCGGCTGCAGTACACAAATATATAGTACTAAATCTGACCCTAACCCTAAGAGCCTGTGTCTAACCCTAACCCTAAGAGCCTGAGTCTAACCCTAACCGTAAGAGCCTGAGTCTAACCCTAACCCTAAGAGCCTGAGTCTAACCCTAACCCTAAGAGCCTAAGTCTAACCCTAACCCTAAGAGTCTAACCCTAACCCTAACCCTAACCCTAAGAGTGTAACCCTAACCCTAACCCTAACCCTAACCCTAAGAGTCTAACCCTAACCCTAACCCTAACCCTAAGAGTCTAACCCTAACCCTAACCCTAACCCTAAGAGTCTAACCCTAACCCTAAGAGTCTAACCCTAACCCTAACCTTAACCCTAACCCTAAGAGTCTAACCCTAACCCTAAGAGTCTAACCCTAACCCTAACCCTAACCCTAAGAGTCTAACCCTAACCCTAAGAGTCTAACCCTAACCCTAACACTAACCCTAACCCTAAGCGTAAGAGTCTAACCCTAACCCTAAGAGCCTGAGTCTAACCCTAACCCTAAGAGCCTGAGTCTAACCCTCACCCTAAGAGCCTGAGTCTAACCCTAACCCTAAGAGCCTGAGTCTAACCCTAACCCTAAGAGCCTAAGTCTAACCCTTACCCTAAGAGTCTAACCCTAACCCTAACCCTAACCCTAAGAGTCTAACCCTAACCCTGAATATAACCCTAACCCTAACAGTCTAACCCTCACCCTAACCCTAACCCTAAGTGTCTAACCCTAACCCTAACCCTAACCCTAAGAGTCTAACCCTAACCCTAAGAGTCTAACCCTAACCCCAACCCTAACCCTAAGAGTCTAACCCTAACCTTAAGAGTCTAACCCTAACCCTAACTCTAACCCTAAGAGTCTAACCGTAACCCTAACCCTAACCCTAAGAGTCTAACCCTAACCTAACCCTAACCCTATGCTAAGAGTCTAACCCTAACCCTAACCCTAACCCTAAGCGTAAGAGTCTAACCCTAACCCTAAGAGCCTGAGTCTAACCCTAACCCTAAGAGCCTGAGTCTAACCCTCACCCTAAGAGCCTGAGTCTAACCCTAACCCTAAGAGCCTGAGTCTAACCCTAAGAGCCTAAGTCTAACCCTTACCCTAAGAGTCTAACCCTAACCCTAACCCTAACCCTAAGAGTCTAACCCTCACCCTGAATATAACCCTAACCCTAACAGTCTAACCCTCACCCTAACCCTAACCCTAAGTGTCTAACCCTAACCCTAACCCTAACCCTAAGAGTCTAACCCTAACCTTAAGAGTCTAACCCTAACCCTAACTCTAACCCTAAGAGTCTAACCGTAACCCTAACCCTAACCCTAAGAGTCTAACCCTAACCCTAAGAGTCTAACCCTAACCCCAACCCTAACCCTAAGAGTCTAACCCTAACCTTAAGAGTCTAACCCTAACCCTAACTCTAACCCTAAGAGTCTAACCGTAACCCTAACCCTAACCCTAAGAGTCTAACCCTAACCTAACCCTAACCCTACCCTAAGAGTCTAACCCTAACCCTAACCCTAACCCTAAGAGTCTAACCCTAACCCTAAGAATCTAACCCTAACCCTAACCCTAACCCTAACCCTAAGAGTCTAACCCTAACCCTAAGAGTCTAACCCTAACCCTAACCCTAACCCTAACCCTAAGAGTCTAACCCTAACCCTAAGATTCTAACCCTAACCCTAACCCTAACCCTAACCCTAAGAGTCTAACCCTAACCCTAAGAGTCTAACCCTAACCCTAACCCTAACCCTAACCCTAACCCTAAGAGTCTAACCCTAAGAGTCTAACCCTAACAGTCTAAACCTAACCCTAACAGTCTAACCCTAACCCTAACCCTAAACCCGGCTGAAGTACCCAAGTATATTTCGCTAGATGGCAGCAGCGCTCCACCAACAGAGCCGGCTGCAGTACCCAAATATATTTCGCTAGATGGCAGCAGCGCTCCACCAACAGCGCCGGCTGCAGTACCCAAATATATTTCGCTAGATGGCAGCAGCGCTCCACCAACCGGGCGGCTGCAGTACCCAAGTATATTTCGCTAGATGGCAGCAGCGCTCCACCAACAGCGCCGGCTGCAGTACCCAAATATATTTCGCTAGATGGCAGCAGCGCTCCACCAACAGCGCCGGCTGCAGTACCCAAGTATATTTCGCTAGATGGCAGCAGCGCTCCACCAACCGGGCGGCTGCAGTACCCAAGTATATTTCGCTAGATGGCAGCAGCGCTCCACCAACAGGGCCGGCTGCACTACCCAAGTATATTTCGCTAGATGGCAGCAGCGCTCCACCAACCGGGCGGCTGCAGTACCCAAGTATATTTCGCTAGATGGCAGCAGCGCTACACCAAAAGGGCGGCTGCAGTACCCAATTACATTTCGCTAGATGGCAGCAGCGCTCCACCAACCGGGCCGGCTGCAGTACCCAAATATATTTCGCTAGATGGCAGCAGCGCTCCACAAACCGGGCGGCTGCAGTACCCAAGTATATTTCGCTAGATGGCAGCAGCGCTCCACCAACAGGGCCGGCTGCAGTACCCAAGTATATTTCGCTAGATGGCAGCAGCGCTCCACCAAAAGGGCGGCTGCAGTACCCAAGTATATTTCGCTAGATGGCAGTAGAGCTCCACCAACAGGGCCGGCTGCAGTACCCAAATATATTTCGCTAGATGGCAGCAGCGCTCCACCAACAGCGCCGGCTGCAGTACCCAAGTATACTTCGCTAGATGGCAGCAGCGCTCCACTAAAAGGGCGGCTGCAGTACCCAAATATATAGTACTGAGTCTAACCCTAACCCTAAGAGCCTGAGTCTAACCCTCACCCTAAGAGCCTGAATCTAACCCTCACCCTAAGAGCCTGAGTCTAACCCTCACCCTAAGAGCCTGAGTCTAACCCTAACCCTAAGAGCCTGACTCTAACCCTCACCCTAAGAGCCTGAGTCTAACCCTAACCCTAAGAGCCTAACCCTAACCCTAACCCTAAGAGTCTAACCCTAACCCTAACCCTAACCCTAAGAGTCTAACCCTAACCCTGAATATAACCCTAACCCTAAGAGTCTAACCCTCACCCTAACCCTAACCCTAAGAGTCTAACCCTAACCCTAACCCTAACCCTAAGAGTCTAACCCTAACCCTAAGAGTCTAACCCTAACCCTAACCCTAACCCTAAGAGTCTAACCCTAACCCTAACAGTCTAACCCTAACCCTAACCCTAAACCCGGCTGAAGTACCCAAGTATATTTCGCTAGATGGCAGCAGCGCTCCACAAACAGAGCCGGCTGCAGTACCCAAATATATTTCGCTAGATGGCAGCAGCGCTCCACCAACAGGGCCGGCTGCAGTACCCAAGTATATTTCGCTAGATGGCAGCAGCGCTCCACCAACCGGGCGGCTGCAGTACCCAAATATATTTCGCTAGATGGCAGCAGCGCTCCACCAACAGAGCCGGCTGCAGTACCCAAGTATATTTCGCTAGATGGCAGCAGCGCTCCACCAACCGGGCGGCTGCAGTACCCAAGTATATTTCGCTAGATGGCAGCAGCGCTCCACCAACCGGGCGGCTGCAGTACCCAAGTATATTTCGCTAGATGGCAGCAGCGCTACACCAAAAGGGCGGCTGCAGTACCCAATTACATTTCGCTAGATGGCAGCAGCGCTCCACCAACCGGGCCGGCTGCAGTACCCAAATATATTTCGCTAGATGGCAGCAGCGCTCCACCAACAGGGCGGCTGCAGTACCCAATTACATTTCGCTAGATGGCAGCAGCGCTCCACCAACAGGGCCGGCTGCAGTACCCAAGTATATTTCGCTAGATGGCAGCAGCGCTCCACCAACAGCGCCGGCTGCAGTACCCAAGTATATTTCGCTAGATGGCAGCAGCGCTCCACCAAAAGGGCGGCTGCAGTACACAAATATATAGTACTAAATCTGACCCTAACCCTAAGAGCCTGTGTCTAACCCTAACCCTAAGAGCCTGAGTCTAACCCTAACCGTAAGAGCCTGAGTCTAACCCTAACCCTAAGAGCCTGAGTCTAACCCTAACCCTAAGAGCCTAAGTCTAACCCTAACCCTAAGAGTCTAACCCTAACCCTAACCCTAACCCTAAGAGTGTAACCCTAACCCTAACCCTAACCCTAACCCTAAGAGTCTAACCCTAACCCTAACCCTAACCCTAAGAGTCTAACCCTAACCCTAACCCTAACCCTAAGAGTCTAACCCTAACCCTAAGAGTCTAACCCTAACCCTAACCTTAACCCTAACCCTAAGAGTCTAACCCTAACCCTAAGAGTCTAACCCTAACCCTAACCCTAACCCTAAGAGTCTAACCCTAACCCTAAGAGTCTAACCCTAACCCTAACACTAACCCTAACCCTAAGCGTAAGAGTCTAACCCTAACCCTAAGAGCCTGAGTCTAACCCTAACCCTAAGAGCCTGAGTCTAACCCTCACCCTAAGAGCCTGAGTCTAACCCTAACCCTAAGAGCCTGAGTCTAACCCTAACCCTAAGAGCCTAAGTCTAACCCTTACCCTAAGAGTCTAACCCTAACCCTAACCCTAACCCTAAGAGTCTAACCCTAACCCTGAATATAACCCTAACCCTAACAGTCTAACCCTCACCCTAACCCTAACCCTAAGTGTCTAACCCTAACCCTAACCCTAACCCTAAGAGTCTAACCCTAACCCTAAGAGTCTAACCCTAACCCCAACCCTAACCCTAAGAGTCTAACCCTAACCTTAAGAGTCTAACCCTAACCCTAACTCTAACCCTAAGAGTCTAACCGTAACCCTAACCCTAACCCTAAGAGTCTAACCCTAACCTAACCCTAACCCTATGCTAAGAGTCTAACCCTAACCCTAACCCTAACCCTAAGAGTCTAACCCTAACCCTAAGAATCTAACCCTAACCCTAACCCTAAGAGTCTAACCCTAACCCTAAGAGTCTAACCCTAACCCTAACCCTAACCCTAACCCTAAGAGTCTAACCCTAACCCTAAGATTCTAACCCTAACCCTAACCCTAACCCTAACCCTAAGAGTCTAACCCTAACCCTAAGAGTCTAACCCTAACTCTAACCCTAACCCTAACCCTAACCCTAAGAGTCTAGCCCTAAGAGTCTAACCCTAACAGTCTAAACCTAACCCTAACAGTCTAACCCTAACCCTAACCCTAAACCCGGCTGAAGTACCCAAGTATATTTCGCTAGATGGCAGCAGCGCTCCACCAACAGAGCCGGCTGCAGTACCCAAATATATTTCGCTAGATGGCAGCAGCGCTCCACCAACAGCGCCGGCTGCAGTACCCAAGTATATTTCGCTAGATGGCAGCAGCGCTCCACCAACCGGGCGGCTGCAGTACCCAAGTATATTTCGCTAGATGGCAGCAGCGCTCCACAAACAGGGCCGGCTGCAGTACCCAAGTATATTTCGCTAGATGGCAGCAGCGCTCCACCAACCGGGCGGCTGCAGTACCCAAGTATATTTCGCTAGATGGCAGCAGCGCTCCACCAACAGGGCCGGCTGCAGTACCCAAATATATTTCGCTAGATGGCAGCAGCGCTCCACCAACCGGGCGGCTGCAGTACCCAAGTATATTTCGCTAGATGGCAGCAGCGCTCCACCAACCGGGCGGCTGCAGTACCCAAGTATATTTCGCTAGATGGCAGCAGCGCTCCACCAACAGGGCCGGCTGCAGTACCCAAGTATATTTCGCTAGATGGCAGCAGCGCTCCACCAACAGGGCGGCTGCAGTACCCAAGTATATTTCGCTAGATGGCAGCAGCGCTCCACCAACCGGGCGGCTGCAGTACCCAATTACATTTCGCTAGATGGCAGCAGCGCTCCACCAAAAGGGCGGCTGCAGTACCCAAGTATATTTCGCTAGATGGCAGCAGAGCTCCACCAACAGGGCCGGCTGCAGTACCCAAATATATTTCGCTAGATGGCAGCAGAGCTCCACCAAAAGGGCGGCTGCAGTACCCAAATATATTTCGCTAGATGGCAGCAGCGCTCCACCAACAGGGCCGGCTGCAGTACCCAAATATATTTCGCTAGATGGCAGCAGCGCTCCACCAACAGCGCCGGCTGCAGTACCCAAGTATATTTCGCTAGATGGCAGCAGCGCTACACCAACCGGGCGGCTGCAGTACCCCATTACATTTCGCTAGATGGCAGCAGCGCTCCACCAAGAGCGCCGGCTGCAATACCCAAGTATATTTCGCTAGATGGCAGCAGCGCTACACCAACCGGTCGGCTGCAGTACCCAATTACATTTCGCTAGATGGCAGCAGCGCTCCACCAACCGGGCCGGCTGCAGTACCCAAATATATTTCGCTAGATGGCAGCAGCGCTCCACAAACCGGGCGGCTGCAGTACCCAAGTATATTTCGCTAGATGGCAGCAGCGCTCCACCAACAGCGCCGGCTGCAGTACCCAAGTATATTTCGCTAGATGGCAGCAGCGCTCCACCAACCGGGCGGCTGCAGTACCCAATTACATTTCGCTAGATGGCAGCAGCGCTCCACCAACCGGGCGGCTGCAGTACCCAAGTATATTTCGCTAGATGGCAGCAGAGCTCCACCAACAGGGCCGGCTGCAGTACCCCATTACATTTCGCTAGATGGCAGCAGCGCTCCACCAAGAGCGCCGGCTGCAATACCCAAGTATATTTCGCTAGATGGCAGCAGCGCTCCACCAAAAGGGCGGCTGCAGTACCCAAATATATAGTACTGAGTCTGACCCTAACCCTAAGAGCCTGAGTCTAACCCTAACCCTAAGAGCCTGAGTCTAACCCTCACCCTAAGAGCCTGAGTCTAACCCTAACCCTAAGAGCCTGAGTCTAACCCTAACCCTAAGAGCCTGAGTCTAACCCTCACCCTAAGAGCCTGAGTCTAACCCTAACCCTAAGAGCCTAAGTCTAAACCTTACCCTAAGAGCCTGAGTCTAACCCTCACCCTAACCCTAAGAGTCTAACCCTCATCTGAATATAACCCTAACCCTAAGAGTCTAACCCTAACCCTAACCCTAACCCTAACCCTAAGAGTCTAACCCTAACCCTAAGAGTCTAACCCTAACCCCAACCCTAACCCTAAGAGTCTAACCCTAACCCTAAGAGTCTAACCCTAACCCTAACTCTAACCCTAAGAGTCTAACCGTAACCCTAACCCTAAGAGTCTAACCCTAACCCTAACCCTAACCCTAACCCTAAGAGTCTAACCCTAACCCTAACCCTAACCCTAAGAGTCTAACCCTAACCCTAAGAGTCTAACCCTAACCCTAACCCTAACCCTAACCCTAAGAGTCTAACCCTAACCCTAAGAGTCTAACCCTAACCCTAACCCTAAGAGTCTAACCCTAACCCTAAGAGTCTAACCCTAACCCTAACCCTAACCCTAACCCTAAGAGTCTAACCCTAAGAGTCTAACCCTAAGAGTCTAACCCTAACCCTAACAGTCTAACCCTAACCCTAACCCTAAACCCGGCTGAAGTACCCAAGTATATTTCGCTAGATGGCAGCAGCGCTCCACCAACAGAGCCGGCTGCAGTACCCAAATATATTTCGCTAGATGGCAGCAGCGCTCCACCAACAGCGCCGGCTGCAGTACCCAAATATATTTCGCTAGATGGCAGCAGCGCTCCACCAACAGGGCCGGCTGCAGTACCCAAATATATTTCGCTAGATGGCAGCAGCGCTCCACCAACCGGGCGGCTGCAGTACCCAAGTATATTTCGCTAGATGGCAGCAGCGCTCCACCAACCGGGCGGCTGCAGTACCCAAGTATATTTCGCTAGATGGCAGCAGCGCTCCACCAACAGGGCCGGCTGCAGTACCCAAGTATATTTCGCTAGATGGCAGCAGCGCTCCACCAACCGGGCGGCTGCAGTACCCAAGTATATTTCGCTAGATGGCAGCAGAGCTCCACCAACAGGGCCGGCTGCAGTACCCCATTACATTTCGCTAGATGGCAGCAGCGCTCCACCAAGAGCGCCGGCTGCAATACCCAAGTATATTTCGCTAGATGGCAGCAGCGCTCCACCAAAAGGGCGGCTGCAGTACCCAAATATATAGTACTGAGTCTGACCCTAACCCTAAGAGCCTGAGTCTAACCCTAACCCTAAGAGCCTGAGTCTAACCCTCACCCTAAGAGCCTGAGTCTAACCCTAACCCTAAGAGCCTGAGTCTAACCCTAACCCTAAGAGCCTGAGTCTAACCCTCACCCTAAGAGCCTGAGTCTAACCCTAACCCTAAGAGCCTAAGTCTAAACCTTACCCTAAGAGCCTGAGTCTAACCCTCACCCTAACCCTAAGAGTCTAACCCTCATCTGAATATAACCCTAACCCTAAGAGTCTAACCCTAACCCTAACCCTAACCCTAACCCTAAGAGTCTAACCCTAACCCTAACCCTAACCCTAAGAGTCTAACCCTAACCCTAAGAGTCTAACCCTAACCCTAACCCTAACCCTAACCCTAAGAGTCTAACCCTAACCCTAAGAGTCTAACCCTAACCCTAACCCTAAGAGTCTAACCCTAACCCTAAGAGTCTAACCCTAACCCTAACCCTAACCCTAACCCTAAGAGTCTAACCCTAAGAGTCTAAGCCTAAGAGTCTAACCCTAACCCTAACAGTCTAACCCTAACCCTAACCCTAAACCCGGCTGAAGTACCCAAGTATATTTCGCTAGATGGCAGCAGCGCTCCACCAACAGAGCCGGCTGCAGTACCCAAATATATTTCGCTAGATGGCAGCAGCGCTCCACCAACAGCGCCGGCTGCAGTACCCAAATATATTTCGCTAGATGGCAGCAGCGCTCCACCAACAGCGCCGGCTGCAGTACCCAAATATATTTCGCTAGATGGCAGCAGCGCTCCACCAACAGGGCGGCTGCAGTACCCAAATATATTTCGCTAGATGGCAGCAGCGCTCCACCAACCGGGCGGCTGCAGTACCCAAGTATATTTCGCTAGATGGCAGCAGCGCTCCACCAACCGGGCGGCTGCAGTACCCAAGTATATTTCGCTAGATGGCAGCAGCGCTCCACCAACAGGGCCGGCTGCAGTACCCAAGTATATTTCGCTAGATGGCAGCAGCGCTCCACCAACCGGGCGGCTGCAGTACCCAAGTATATTTCGCTAGATGGCAGCAGCGCTCCACCAACAGGGCCGGCTGCAGTACCCAAATATATTTCGCTAGATGGCAGCAGCGCTCCACCAAAAGGGCGGCTGCAGTACCCAAGTATATTTCGCTAGATGGCAGCAGAGCTCCACCAACAGCGCCGGCTGCAGTACCCAAATATATTTCGCTAGATGGCAGCAGCGCTCCACCAAAAGGGCGGCTGCAGTACCCAAATATATTTCGCTAGATGGCAGCAGCGCTCCACCAACCGGGCGGCTGCAGTACCCAAGTATATTTCGCTAGATGGCAGCAGCGCTACACCAACCGGGCGGCTGCAGTACCCAATTACATTTCGCTAGATGGCAGCAGCGCTCCACCAACCGGGCCGGCTGCAGTACCCAAATATATTTCGCTAGATGGCAGCAGCGCTCCACAAACCGGGCGGCTGCAGTACCCAAGTATATTTCGCTAGATGGCAGCAGCGCTCCACCAACAGCGCCGGCTGCAGTACCCAAGTATATTTCGCTAGATGGCAGCAGCGCTCCACCAACCGGGCGGCTGCAGTACCCAATTACATTTCGCTAGATGGCAGCAGCGCTCCACCAACCGGGCGGCTGCAGTACCCAAGTATATTTCGCTAGATGGCAGCAGCGCTCCACCAAAAGGGCGGCTGCAGTACCCAAATATATAGTACTGAGTCTGACCCTAACCCTAAGAGCCTGAGTCTAACCCTAACCCTAAGAGCCTGAGTCTAACCCTCACCCTAAGAGCCTGAGTCTAACCCTAACCCGAAGAGCCTGAGTCTAACCCTCACCCTAAGAGCCTGAGTCTAACCCTCACCCTAAGAGCCTGAGTCTAACCCTAACCCTAAGAGCCTGAGTCTAACCCTAACCCTAAGAGCCTAAGTCTAAACCTTACCCTAAGAGCCTGAGTCTAACCCTAACCCTAACCCTAAGAGTCTAACCCTAATCTGAATATAACCCTAACCCTAAGAGTCTAACCCTAACCCTAACCCTAACCCTAACCCTAAGAGTCTAACCCTAACCCTAAGAGTCTAACCCTAACCCCAACCCTAACCCTAAGAGTCTAACCCTAACCCTAAGAGTCTAACCCTAACCCTAACTCTAACCCTAAGAGTCTAACCGTAACCCTAACCCTAAGAGTCTAACCCTAACCCTAACCCTAACCCTAACCCTAAGAGTCTAACCCTAACCCTAACCCTAACCCTAAGAGTCTAACCCTAACCCTAAGAGTCTAACCCTAACCCTAACCCTAACCCTAACCCTAAGAGTCTAACCCTAACCCTAAGAGTCTAACCCTAACCCTAACCCTAAGAGTCTAACCCTAACCCTAAGAGTCTAACCCTAACCCTAACCCTAACCCTAACCCTAACCCTAAGAGTCTAACCCTAAGAGTCTAACCCTAACCCTAACAGTCTAACCCTAACCCTAACCCTAAACCCGGCTGAAGTACCCAAGTATATTTCGCTAGATGGCAGCAGCGCTCCACCAACAGAGCCGGCTGCAGTACCCAAATATATTTCGCTAGATGGCAGCAGCGCTCCACCAACAGCGCCGGCTGCAGTACCCAAATATATTTCGCTAGATGGCAGCAGCGCTCCACCAACAGCGCCGGCTGCAGTACCCAAATATATTTCGCTAGATGGCAGCAGCGCTCCACCAACAGCGCCGGCTGCAGTACCCAAATATATTTCGCTAGATGGCAGCAGCGCTCCACCAACCGGGCGGCTGCAGTACCCAAGTATATTTCGCTAGATGGCAGCAGCGCTCCACCAACCGGGCGGCTGCAGTACCCAAGTATATTTCGCTAGATGGCAGCAGCGCTCCACCAACAGGGCCGGCTGCAGTACCCAAGTATATTTCGCTAGATGGCAGCAGCGCTCCACCAACCGGGCGGCTGCAGTACCCAAGTATATTTCCCTAGATGGCAGCAGCGCTCCACCAACAGGGCCGGCTGCAGTACCCAAATATATTTCGCTAGATGGCAGCAGCGCTCCACCAAAAGGGCGGCTGCAGTACCCAAGTATATTTCGCTAGATGGCAGCAGAGCTCCACCAACAGCGCCGGCTGCAGTACCCAAATATATTTCGCTAGATGGCAGCAGCGCTCCACCAAAAGGGCGGCTGCAGTACCCAAATATATTTCGCTAGATGGCAGCAGCGCTCCACCAACCGGGCCGGCTGCAGTACCCAAATATATTTCGCTAGATGGCAGCAGCGCTCCACAAACCGGGCGGCTGCAGTACCCAAGTATATTTCGCTAGATGGCAGCAGCGCTCCACCAACAGCGCCGGCTGCAGTACCCAAGTATATTTCGCTAGATGGCAGCAGCGCTCCACCAACCGGGCGGCTGCAGTACCCAATTACATTTCGCTAGATGGCAGCAGCGCTCCACCAACCGGGCGGCTGCAGTACCCAAGTATATTTCGCTAGATGGCAGCAGAGCTCCACCAACAGGGCCGGCTGCAGTACCCCATTACATTTCGCTAGATGGCAGCAGCGCTCCACCAAGAGCGCCGGCTGCAATACCCAAGTATATTTCGCTAGATGGCAGCAGCGCTCCACCAAAAGGGCGGCTGCAGTACCCAAATATATAGTACTGAGTCTGACCCTAACCCTAAGAGCCTGAGTCTAACCCTAACCCTAAGAGCCTGAGTCTAACCCTCACCCTAAGAGCCTGAGTCTAACCCTAACCCTAAGAGCCTGAGTCTAACCCTAACCCTAAGAGCCTGAGTCTAACCCTCACCCTAAGAGCCTGAGTCTAACCCTAACCCTAAGAGCCTAAGTCTAAACCTTACCCTAAGAGCCTGAGTCTAACCCTCACCCTAACCCTAAGAGTCTAACCCTCATCTGAATATAACCCTAACCCTAAGAGTCTAACCCTAACCCTAACCCTAACCCTAACCCTAAGAGTCTAACCCTAACCCTAAGAGTCTAACCCTAACCCCAACCCTAACCCTAAGAGTCTAACCCTAACCCTAAGAGTCTAACCCTAACCCTAACTCTAACCCTAAGAGTCTAACCGTAACCCTAACCCTAAGAGTCTAACCCTAACCCTAACCCTAACCCTAACCCTAAGAGTCTAACCCTAACCCTAACCCTAACCCTAAGAGTCTAACCCTAACCCTAAGAGTCTAACCCTAACCCTAACCCTAACCCTAACCCTAAGAGTCTAACCCTAACCCTAAGAGTCTAACCCTAACCCTAACCCTAAGAGTCTAACCCTAACCCTAAGAGTCTAACCCTAACCCTAACCCTAACCCTAACCCTAAGAGTCTAACCCTAAGAGTCTAACCCTAAGAGTCTAACCCTAACCCTAACAGTCTAACCCTAACCCTAACCCTAAACCCGGCTGAAGTACCCAAGTATATTTCGCTAGATGGCAGCAGCGCTCCACCAACAGAGCCGGCTGCAGTACCCAAATATATTTCGCTAGATGGCAGCAGCGCTCCACCAACAGCGCCGGCTGCAGTACCCAAATATATTTCGCTAGATGGCAGCAGCGCTCCACCAACAGCGCCGGCTGCAGTACCCAAATATATTTCGCTAGATGGCAGCAGCGCTCCACCAACAGGGCCGGCTGCAGTACCCAAATATATTTCGCTAGATGGCAGCAGCGCTCCACCAACCGGGCGGCTGCAGTACCCAAGTATATTTCGCTAGATGGCAGCAGCGCTCCACCAACCGGGCGGCTGCAGTACCCAAGTATATTTCGCTAGATGGCAGCAGCGCTCCACCAACAGGGCCGGCTGCAGTACCCAAGTATATTTCGCTAGATGGCAGCAGCGCTCCACCAACAGCGCCGGCTGCAGTACCCAAGTATATTTCGCTAGATGGCAGCAGCGCTCCACCAACAGGGCCGGCTGCAGTACCCAAATATATTTCGCTAGATGGCAGCAGCGCTCCACCAAAAGGGCGGCTGCAGTACCCAATTACATTTCGCTAGATGGCAGCAGAGCTCCACCAACAGCGCCGGCTGCAGTACCCAAATATATTTCGCTAGATGGCAGCAGCGCTCCACCAAAAGGGCGGCTGCAGTACCCAAATATATTTCGCTAGATGGCAGCAGCGCTCCACCAACCGGGCGGCTGCAGTACCCAAGTATATTTCGCTAGATGGCAGCAGCGCTACACCAACCGGGCGGCTGCAGTACCCAATTACATTTCGCTAGATGGCAGCAGCGCTCCACCAACCGGGCCGGCTGCAGTACCCAAATATATTTCGCTAGATGGCAGCAGCGCTCCACAAACCGGGCGGCTGCAGTACCCAAGTATATTTCGCTAGATGGCAGCAGCGC